>NC_031997.1:24869068-24920082 GCF_001879085.1 Nicotiana attenuata
GTAACTTGTTTTGATCCTTATTTGCTGTTAAGGTACGTTTTCTTCCCAGATCCGGTGTAATCACTGTTTTGATATAAATTGCATCATGAATCTTTAGTGTTTTTGTGTGCCATACTGCTAATATTATTAATATTTCTTCACTCGCTTTCATTTGAGCGCTGTAGCTGTAACCGTGTTATTTGGAGTTGAGATCAAAATGTGTCTGTGTTTATATTGGGCTTAGTATAAATTTTGGAAAAGCAGAAATGGCAATTGCTAGTTTGGACAATTTGTTGACGCGTCAGTTGATTTAAGTATCTATTATTTGTATATCTTTTCTATATGCACCCTTAAGATCACTGTTCTTTTTGATTTGACCATTTACGCATTGGTTTTGTTGATTCATTGTTTTTTTTGGCCGGATTCTCTAGTATTAAATTTTCATCCATTATATGTTCATCTGCATTTTGTTGTTAGCATGGTGTCAACGACCTTTGGCATGTGTATTGGCTTGAACAAGGAATTTCCATATTTCTAGATTGCATAATTGAAGTAAAATTCATACTTGATACAATCATATGGAAGTTCATTTAGTGCAATAAACGTGAGGCAAAGTACTTGAGGTAATATAATGTCATGTGGATTTAGAGCAGTAGATACAACTTATGCAAATGCCTAGTTGCTTTAAGCGCGTTATTTTAATAATATTATCTTCCTAAATTCGGGTGTGCATTTCATGCAACCCAAATCCAAATCCCAAAACGTTGAATAAGAGGTGTCGAGGATCCGGGTGCATTTCATGTGACGTGATCCAAGAACACGCTCTTAAACGGCGTTCACTTTCGTAAAAATAACTGAAAGCGGTAAATAATCTTAAAAGTGCACTATAGGTTTGAACATGTACAAAAATTAGATTTTTAGCCATTTATAATAATTTAAGCGACCGTGCTAGAACCACGGGATCCGGGGGTGCCTAACACCTTCCCTCGGGTCAACAGAATTCCTTATTCAGAATTTCTGGTTCGCAGACTCCAATTGGGAAGTCGAAAATTTTCCTCGATTTGGGATTTAAATTAAATCGGTGACTTGGGACACCAAAAGCCAATCCTATCCCAAGTGGCGACTCTAAAAATAAATAAATAATCTTATTTCGAATAATGTCACTTTAAATGAAAAAACTCCCTTATACTTTATCCTTCGGGGTAGGTGTGTAAAAAAGGAGGTGTAACAATTTTTAGACCTGTTGAATCTAGGCAGTTCACAAGCAACAAAAGCATAGTTTTACAGTTTGCAGTATTTTAGTCGCCCTACAGGCTTGCCTAGGCGTGTAATAGTGATGTCCTATAAATATGGTATCAAATCATTAATCGGGAGTGCGGTAAACCAATAAACAATCTTAAGCAGTCAGTTTGGATCCTATAGGCATGTTGTCTAGGCGTAATGACTGGTTTTAGACTTGTAGAATGGTAGCAAATGCAGAAATCGATTTAGGATCCTATAGGCATGGCATCTAAATGCAGCAATTAGTTTTAAAACCTTATCGACATGCAAAACTGATCTAAACTTGTCGGCATATAGAGATTGATTTACAGGCATGGTGTCTAAAATGCAAAATCGATTTTTAAACCCTATAGGCATGGTATCTAGAATGCAGGATTGATTTTTTCGAACCCTATGGGCATGGCATCTAAATGGGCAAACATTGCGATAACTTATAAGCATGGTTTCTAAGTGCTAAATATGCTGAAATCCTATTAGCATGAATCCTAACTGCAGAAATTGATTTTAAAAACCTACAGGCATGGTATCTACCCATTCCCAACAAAAATATGTATAAGAGTCCCCCCAGTTTTACTAATTTCTCCAATATCTGTTTACAAAGTAATTAATATTACAACCCAAGCGTAAATGAATTACAGGAATAAACAACACTATACTATAGGGAGCCTGGATAGGCCCAAAGCAAAACCTGGGAAACCAGGCCTTCAAATAGTCCCAAGTACCATATCTCATAGTGCAAGAGAGGGTATCCCGATATGTCAAAGTTCCCAAGGGCCTCAGGGAACCCGCGCAGTGCTTACACCAAGGTCCTCTTTAAAGATCAACAGCTTGTGCAGTGTGGAATAGCCAGCCCCAGTGTGTCAAAGTTTAGAGAAGTCTTATGGACTCCAAAGCAATGCTCAGACTGGAGGGACAGGAACCTAGGTATTCTAAGAATTGGAATGAAAGTGTTTTACATGAGATAGTTTTGAGAAAATAGTTTTAGACTTCCAGGAAATAAGGAGCGAACAGGGTCATTCAATTCATGGGACTTAAGCAAAGGGTCCAGCAAACAAACAACATTCAGAAAGAGGATCACTTAGTTTAGCTGTTACTAGGTGAGTAAACACAAAGACATGGCATGCTGGGATTAATCAAACAATCACATACAAAAAGGGTAGCAGGGATTGGGAGCAATGTTGGTCAGGAGTCTGTGAGAAGTGAGCATTTAGAACAGGACAGAAGGAACATGCCAGTGGGGAAGTAGACAGACATAGATCTAATTTAGATATGAGCAGGCATGCAGACCTGCTGAAAGCAGAAGCACATAGGTCTAATTAAAACAGAAGTAAACAGGCTGAAAGCAAGACACACATAGGTTTAATCAAACAGAAGTAGACATGTTATTGCAGTAAACACATGAATAGGACAGAAGTATACATGTTGGTAAACACATAGGTTGAATAGAAGTAGACATGCTAGTAAACACATAGATTGAATAGAAGTAGACATGCTAACTACAAGGGACCACCTAAGTTTAATTGAATAGCAGGAAACATATAGTCTAATTGCATAGCCATAAACATAGTAAACATAGAGCATATAGATCTAAAAATAGTCATACTGATAACAGGAAACACATAGTTTAATTGAATAGCAGTAATAGAGGCATACCAGTTGGAAATTTGCAGTAGGAGAGTGAAGTAAATAGGATCCAAGATCTAGTCTTGGCTTCCAGCCGACTAGAGAGTGCAATAGACAAGTAGCAGTAGGTTGCAAGAGAGAGAGAGAGAGCAAGAATTTTTAAGTGTTTTTCCTTAGGTCTGTGTGTGTGTGTGTTTGAAACAGAGTCCTGTACTTATAGGAGTCGAGTAGTGTAAAGTAAATAAGGCAAGGCAACTTAATATTGTAAATAAGGTAAGGAAAGCAATCAAATAATTAATTAAGCTTGACAAGGCAGACAATCAGGGAATTATTCCTATAAATAACTCGGATTGAGTTTCAAATACGGCAACAAGTGAGTCTAACAGCCAATTAAGGTTAGAACCCATAAATCAAGCAATCAATCACACAAATAAGGTAACCTGAGCAATTAAAGACCATTCTGGGGTCAAACAGCCCCCTAAATAGGCAAGAGACGTTAATTAGGAATCTCAGCATCAAGGAAAGCAAGCAGAAATTTAAAAAATCATTTCAGCAAAAATGAAACCCTAGATAATTGAGTCGGGCAGTCAATTATTCAAAGCAATAACGTACAAAATGTTGAACAACGAACAATCAAACAATCAAGCCTGGAACATAGTCATTACCGAAAGATTAAACGAAAACCTAAGAAATTTCGGAAAAGCCTTTTGCAAGAACAGACGAAGTAAAAACCCTAATTTTGAAAATGCTTAGAGTTGATTAACAGTAGGGGAATCAGAAGACTTTTAAAGAAAATGGTCATGGAAACTTGAAACCACTTCAAACATAGAGATTTGACCAACCAATAATCAAGGAAACCAAAACCCTAAAATAACAAAGTACCAAAATCGATTGACAGTAAGAAACAATAGATCTTTAAAGAAAAGTCATTGACGAACTCAGAATCATTCCAGATTTACAAATATCTGGACGGATTCATGTCCAAAGATTAGGGTTTTGAGGAAAAAGGGGAGGGGTAAAGAGAATCTGGTTTGAACCAGAGATTTGAACCATAAACATCGAGATAGTAGCACTCATAAACGGAGGTGACCGTAGGCGGACTCTTAAAGAGTCTCGAATAAGATCTGGGCTAGATCTTTTGGGATTTCTTTCATGGAATAGCAAAATCGAACAACCAGAAGAAGTAGAACACCAATGGAGGTCTGAAACAATCGTGGAACCTCATAGAACAGGTAGGAATCGAAGGGATTAGGGCTAGGTTTAGGTGGCGGCGATTAGGGTTAGGGTTGGGTGTAAGAGAGAACGGAGAGGAGAAGATTTTAGGGTGGCTGAACGGGAGAAGTGATTAGGGTTTAGGGGTCTTTTGGACTAAAAAAGGAATGGGGGAACGGTGGCCGTTGATCTATATGATCAACGGCCAAGATCAAAGGGGTTTGGGGCTGGTAGAGTCTTTAGGTTTGGGCTGGGGTGGATTTGGGCCTGGTTCTAATTGGATTGGGATTGGGGAATTGAAATTGGGCTGGTTTAATAGGCTAGGTCCGAAAAAATAAAAAGGGCTATTTGTTAAATACCCATTTAATTGATAAAAATAATTTTATAAAATAATTAACAGATTACAAAAATGATTTTCATGCCTAGAAAAGTTTTAAAACAATTAGTTAGTATTTAAAAAATACAAAAAGCTATTTTTTGGTAAAATAATATAATAATGCATGCATGGGCTATAATTGCAAAGTTATCGCAATTATAACCCCAAAAATGCAAATATGGCTATTTGTGAAATAATTAAAACTTAGTACAAATGCAAGTGATAAAATTAAGCCACAAAATTATTATAAAACTATTTGTGATGCAATTAGTAATTGTTTATATAAATAAAAATACTGGGATAAATTAATTAAAACCCTTAAAAATGCAAAAATTATGGAAAAATATTAATTGATGCTAATGCATAGTTTTGGAGGTATATATGCATTTTTAAAAATATTATAGGGTAAAATTGGGTATCAACAACCCCAATGTGGATGGCAAGGTGAAGAAAGAAATAAAGTTCCGGGCATCCAAAGTGACCATTGGGAAAGACACGGTGGCACCCGGTTCACCTGATAGTGATGATTTTGAGGCGTCAGAGGAGAGCGATGAAGAGGAGGAGGAAGTTGGGCCTTCTTCAACCCCACAGGAACAAGCTGGGCTATCTTCACCCCCACGGGAACAAGTAGCCGCGGTTGAAGGTTCATCTACAGTCAGACGGATTATGCGGATGACAGCCGTAGAACAGGAAATGGCAGGGCTGCGCACTTCCGTCACGGAATTGGGGACTAGAGTTGATGCCTTGGCCACCCAAAATGCGAAGTCGGAGAAGAAAATCATGGGTTGGCTGCGTGCGCTGGGGAGGGCGTGTCATCTCGACCCCGGCACTATCTCCGATCAAGACATATCTTCTAGGGAGGTTCCTCTACCTCGCATTACTTTATTTTGTATGACATGGCGACATGCCATCATTTTAAGTGTGGGGTGGGGGATACTTTTTTGGTTTGTTGTATGTAGAATTGCGTAGTTTATTTACATAAATCATTTTCGACTTGTCTCGACGATGGATATCATTCGACGGGTTTCTTGAGGGACTAAAGTTGAAGAAAAAAAAAACACAAAAAGAATTTCTTTGGTAGTAATGTATCAATTCCCCCTTGGTTTTTCTTTAAGCCACGATTCTTTTCCGAGGGTTTCATTTGAACCGGGTGTAGTTAGTTTTTGTTATTAGTAGGAACTTGTAGGCTATGGGCGGAAATAGGCATAAGATCTCTTAACATCGGAATGCCTTGAATATAGCGGGTACTTTAGTATGACGCTTAGGCTCAGTTGTCGACTCTTGTAACAATGCCTTAAACTGTATATTCTTAATTTGGCTTAAGTACCCTGATCAGAGTGTTTGATGACCCAATCTGGGGGAGTCATGTGCCATGTGTGTGTAAGGGTTCTTGTGTTCTGTGCACAACATTTGATGCCTAGAACTTGCCCCGTGTGTCTGCAAAGCGAAATAGTAGTCTTGTTAGTCTGGGAAGTGATATAGGCATTTCTTTGTTGAACCATATATATACTTCGTCCACCCATGTGTTATGTATAATAGTTAACCCCTTTGAGCATGTAATCATGTTTCTTTGGCAACCACACTACAAGCCTTACCCATTTGTTTGAATTAACTATCTATTTTAACATGTTGACCTCTCATGAGCACTTGAATAGTTATGAACTTTGCAAAAGTTAAAGTGTGTGGTACTGGGTTGGCTTTTTAGTGGAACTAATAAAATAAGGAGGAAGGTGCACTGTTTTGGTAAAGTAAGAGCCACTTGAATTGAAAAATAAATTAATAAATAGTTGGATTGTTGTGAAAAATATTCCTTGCTAAGTGGTGGCTCTTGATGTAATTGTGCTTAAAGAAGAAGAGAGTTAATATATAGTGATGTGAAGGTGGAGTCATGGTTTGACATAAGTGTGGGGTTTTGAATGTAAAGTATATGTATTAAAGTGCTTAGGGAGGTGTAACCACTCGTATATCTACATGTATCCTACCCGTCCCGCAGCCTACATTACAACCAAGTAAAGCCCTACTTGATCCTGGACTGAATGAACTCGATTAGTGTAGAATAGTACACTACGGGCAAGCCTATGGTGCATTTTTTGTGGCATATGAATGTCATTTCTGAGGGTGAGTAAATTCTATTTATATCGACGTTCCTCAGTATGTGTGCATTTTATTGATTGTGGAATGAGTCTCTTTTGTTGGGAGCAGGCATTTGATTCATGAAGGAGAGGTAAGTTTAGACCTCTGAGTTAGAGTAAGTAAGCCGGTTAGGAATATTGCGTGGCTCCCGGGAGTCAACTCTTGAGGTGTGGATGTTACACTAATGTACTCAATCTATGAGGAATATTCTTGGTGTGACGAGTTAGGGAAGTCGCTCGGGGAAGTTAGGCCTCTGTAGAGTGTGGTTTGATTGATCGAGGACGAGCAAAAGTTTAAGTGTGGGCTATTGATAGTAGACGATAATTATGCAATCTAGATACTATTTACACTCTAATTTGGCCGCACTTTATCAATGTTTGAATGTTAAGAGATAATAAAATGCTCTAATTAAGAGTTTTTCATTTTGCAGGAGCCACTCCGAGCTAGGAGGAAGAAAAAGAGTATTTTGGAGTCAATATGAAGCGTGGAAGGCCAATTGGAGGATAGCACGGTCGAAAAGGAGAAAGAAAAGCAAGTGCCAGCTCCGCGCCCGCAGACAGAATATGTGCTAAATCCGCGGTCAGTTCCGCGGTCCAATCCACGGCCGCGGACGGGCTGACGGAAGCCAAGAAACCAGGGTCAATTATGTAATTCTCAGGGCGACTAACCTAAACCTATATGAAGCCTAATTCGTCCAAAAGAGAGGGAGAGTTATTTTTAGAGAGAATTTGAAGGCAAGAACAAGGAAGAAAGACAGAGAATTTCCTTAAGAGTTTTTATCTTCTTCTTTTTAATTCCATTGTTGATTATGACTTTGTATAGTGAATTTTTATCTATTAGCATGAGTAGCTAAACCCGTCATCTAGGGTTGATGGAACCAATTGTTGGATGAAGTCTTGACTCTGTTTTGATATAATTGAGACGTTTTTACTCTATGATTGTTCAACTACGTGTTGTCTTGTGATTAATCGAAAGGGCCCTTGATTAATCATGTCTTGTTATCTTGTGTTGCTTGAGAAAGAACACTTAGTTAGATTGTTGTTGAACAACACCACTTTCGGGTAAGTTAAGAGATTAATTATTTGAATTTAAAAGCAGGGTTAGAGATAACGAAGCTTTGGTGGGATAATTCTGAGTTGCATAAATTGTTAACTAGAGTAGTTCGAGAGAATGCTTCTAGTAAATTATCGTAATTGATCGAGAGATAATTGCGGTAACCCAGAACTCATATTTCTTATAGATTATAGCTAACGTGTCAGGAATTAATACGACAATTGGGGAAATCAATAACCCTAGACCTTTTACAATTGAATTCAACTCTATTCTAGATTATTGCTAGTTTTATTGTTATTTTTCCTTAGTTAACTAAATTCTACTAATTGTCCATTAAAAATCTTCCATTCGGGAATTGTTTGAGCTTATCATTAGTAGTGTTAAAATTTATAGTAAATAGGTTAGTTTCCTGTGGGATTCGACTCCGGACTGAACCGGATTATATATGTGCAGCGACCGCTTAGTCCTTTTTACAAGGCATAGTTGGTCGTGATCAGACACCACCGTGGTGCACCAATTACTATCCATTGGAACAACCCATACCATAGCTGCACCAGACATTCCGCTAGACTGATGTGATTTGGGGATCCGAGGAAGACGAGATTTTGGCCGGTATGCGGAGGCTGTTTCTTGACAAGGAAGATATGGACTATAGTGAAATTTTAGATGAGGAGGAGAAGGAGGAAGACCTTACCATTCAGACAGTGGCAGAAGGAGTTGTTCTCAAGAACTGGAGTGCTGCACCATCTCGGGCTCGCCGAGTACCTCAATAGCCTTGGGAGAATCAGCATAATTTATTGGTCAATGCCTTGAACCCGTGGTGGTGTCCACCGGGTAGCTGAAACAAAAGAAATTGAGAGATCTAACGATAACGAAAAACGATCTTTTCATGAAGGAAGGTAACGTATCAAAAAACTACAAAAATGGTTCCACGACTCGGGAAAAGGCAGAGTTGTGGCCAAGATGATGTTTCTTGTGGCGATGATGACAAATCGCTCCATCCACCCACGATCATTATCGTCATCCACGCTGGTGAGGATAGTGTGGTGGCCATGTTTGCTGAAATTTATTACTCCCCCACTGAAAATTTTGGGAGAGTAGAGATTCATCTTGTGTGCCAGGATTAGGGTTTTCCTAGTCTTCGTGCACAACTGACGTAGACAAGACACCGCTCGCAATATACATGGGCCTACTTGTTCCAAGCAGACCTGGTGCTGGTGGGAAAACTCCAAAATCACAGGGTCGAACCCCTCACTCGTCCCCAAGGAAAATAGGCCCAGGGTGAAGGGATACGTATAAACATACATAAAACCTTTCTTCATGAAAGTAACCGTCTCTATCATATCGGGTGCAAGGATTTCAACATTTTGCCAATTCCAGTCCTCCTTCACAGCAGGAATATTGGAAGGGCGAATAAAGGAGGGGTACCTGCTAACGGCCCAAGTCCGTGGAGACGCTGATGGAAGCTTCTCTTGAAGTCATTGACGATACCCAGGTGTTTGTGTATGATGGTGTTTACAGTAGGAGGATCAGCGTCAACGTCAACTTCTTTGTTTTTGTTTCTCTTCCGGCCTCCACTGAAGAGAAGACCAAAGTTTTTAAGAGATACAGTAGAAAAAGTCATGGTAGTAGGAAGACAGTAAAATTTTTAGAAAAAGAAGATGAAAGTTTTATAAGCTGGAGGAGATTGAGTGCAGAGAAGATGGTAAACTTATGGAAATTTTGGAAGTGAAAGTGGTAAAATGATGGAAAGAAGTAAAGACATAGACGACAAAAGTCGTGGTCATGATTACCTCGAGAAACAACAAAAATATTGCTGAATCGTGGGGCAACACATGTTCGGGGTATTAAATACGAGAAGACGTGCGTCCTTTCAAGCGTCAGAAACTATTCAAATCGAAGATCGAAGATTTGTCATTGGATAACATTCAATGAAGAATATTCTCAGGCATTAAATGAGCAATCATTGCAGAGAATATTTGCATTTATGCATGCCGTTACATGTTCATCAATGACTCTTTTATTATCATTTAAGTGGAGCTTGATCTTAGGATGTTGTTTCCCTATGTATAACTATAAATACCAGGCTTAATAGCCATTATGAGATAGAAAATTCTTGGAAAAACTTATGCTATATTTCATTTTCAAGCTCAGTTAAACAACTTTATTTGTTCTTTTACATTGCTTCCATTTCCGTTCTCGGAGACACTATTCTCGGAACCATGCTTATTATTTTCTTCAATTTTAATTGCTAAGCTTTATTTTTAATCTTGTCTCATTATCATTTTTTGGGATCAAATCAGTTCGTTTATCTATAAACTACGCAGCAAATACAACTGTACCGTATGGGTAAACAACAAATACTCTCTGTAATGAAAGTCATTATCACCAACGTCTCCTCTCTGAATTTGTCATCAATATTGGAGTCCGAAACCTAAATATTGTTGATTTTGACTCAAAATACGTTTTTAATGTGTAAAAAAAAAATTACTTTTCTATATATAACGCGGTTTAAAACCGCGTTATACTATAACGCCTTTAATAACCGCGTTATACAGCACTTGTATGTATAACGCGGTTATTAAAGGCGTTATAGTATAACGCGGTTTTAAACCGCGCTATACTATAACGGCCAAAACACCGTTAAAGTATAGCGCCGGTTTAAAACCGCTTTATATATAAAAAAGTAACTTTTTTTTTTACACATTAAAAACATTTTTTGAGTCAAAATCAACAACATTTAGGTTTCGGACTCATCAATATTGTATGTCGTAGTAAATACCTTGTACACTGTGATCTGTCGAATGAATCTAATGTCATTACATTAATATATTACAACAAATTTCCATATTGTCAAGTTTCAATCGGCTTACACATTAAACTGTCCAAATCCGACGACATAGCCAGCTATATTTTGCCATTAACCACAAAATCTGCAACGATCAGAACCATATATATACAATTTTGGTTTTGCGAGTTGACTTATGATTGATGGAGATGGAATAGATTGAGTGCTTATAATAGTGTCAGAAATTGATACTAGCTAGATGGAGACACATACTAGTGGCTAGCTTCAGTTTCCAAAGTCCACTGGGTTGTATTGGTATCACTTTCTTAGAAATTATTAGCATCAGGCTATAGCTACTAGTGCTAGTTTTCATTTATTAGTGTGATTGATGTTCCTGACTATTTTTGCCTGCTCTTATTCGATTAAATATGAAAATAGAAAGTAGGAGCAAATGGGAGATGCATTGAATTGGAAAGCTATTTAGCTATTATAGTAGATTGGAATATACACATTATTTTATTTACCAAAACTTTGAAATATAATAATGGTATAGTATCCAAGAATCAGAAGAGAATAAAATTCCCAAAGAAATAGCTGTTACACACCAAAACTCAAATTAATACATATAATTATAATTAGAAGTCCAGTACGAAACTATTATAGAGATTTTTTAATTTATATAATTCAAATTATGTTAGTTAATTTTGTCGATTTAAACGTTTGTCATATTTTCATAAGAAAAACAAACAAACAAACACTCAAATTTAGATTCGATGTAATTACTACTATTAGTTATCTTTTGGAGATATTTGTATTGAAAATTAGTTACTCGTACTACAACTTCACATCACGTAAGCACAATTTAATCTTACCAAAAAATCGTCTTTCTTTTACGTATCTTCTTATTTTTCACTATATGCTGACTCATCTCATCTACAAACAGAGGCGGATCTAGGATTTCTAGTATATGGGTGCACTACTAAAAAAAGAAGAAAAACTGTATTAAGTGAGAATTGATCCCTATTTCTCTTGGTAAATAGCTCAACCTTCAACCAAGTGCACCATTAAACTTTCTTGGAGCATGGGTGCCAACAGTCAATATTATACACATTTTAGAAAATATATACATAAAATATCTAATTTTGCGGAGAGACCACGAGTTCACGTGCCCCATAATATCCTTATAAATCCGCCCTGTCTACAAAATTGGTCCATAAAGAAAGAGAATATTAAAAAAAAAAAATTAAAAAAAAAAAAAGAGAGAAAAAAAGAGAGGAGCTTTCAGCTTACAAAAGCCAAGAAGTGAAAAGGAAAAGGTAGGAATAGAGGGTAAGAAAAGTTAACAATAATGCAAGACACAGACTTCAACACAGAGATTGGGAAAGGAAACATAGAAAGAGACAGTGTTTTAATGAAAGAGCAGGGGAAAAAGGAAGAGGAGCCTATACGAGCTGCGAGATGAATAGCTGTGCGAGAAATTAGCGTCTTTTGGGTAACACATCATGTGTCCGTACGCCGCCGATTAAGGTCTAAAGGGGAACCGCCGTACAACGTTGGTGCCTTTTTTCTGCGGTGTATATTGTAATCCATGATTTCTTCCTAGAAGATCAAAAATAGTAACGCAAGAGATAGCATAACATAAGAGATTTGTGAAAATAACACAAGAAATTTTTATGAGATTATTTTTTTCTATTCAAATTGTAGGTGGGAATTAAAGATCATTTTCTTGAAATTACTCATGTTTGATCTTAAACAAACACAAAATTTGAAATACTTAAAAGGAAAATTCATAAACAAATTTTAAATTAGCTTTTGATATTAAGACAAAGTAGAGTGATTTTGGTTACAAAAATAATTTAGTGACATCGTAATACTTGAATAAATATGATGTTATCGTTAAAAAAAAGGTTTAGTTAGTTTAATGCAATAAAGTAAAAATTGACTGACCATCTGTGAAATATATCCGTGTATTTAGATATCCCATTTAATTTTTATGACATTTATCCTCATGCTACTTTAGATCAGCCTACTAGTATATTGTTATATCATGTATATGTACAAATAATTTGAGAACACATCATCCAAACAATCATGTGTGAACGATCCGATAGGTCGTTTTGAGTACTAGCTCCTTTTTTTATGTTTTGAGACCTTTCGTAGTTTTATTTGATGAGTTATGACTTCCGTGCGTGGTCCCTATCGTTTTTCGAAAAGTTATTATGTAAAATTTTAAAGAAAATGTTATTTTTGAGTTAAAATGAGGCTACACTTGACCACGGTCAACATTTTTGGTAAATGACCTGGGATCGGTATTTTGACCGATACCGGTAAGTTTGTATGATGTGTTTGGACTAGTGCGTATGTTTGGTCGGGTCCTCGGCTCTCGGGGTGACCCGAGGGCGTTTCGGCACATTATATGAAAAATTGGAAAATTTGGTTTTACACTTGAAATTCTTGAGTTTTGATGATCGATTCTTGATATTTGATGATGTTTTGATTATTTGAGCGAGCAAGCGAGTTTGTATGATATTGTTACACATGTGTGTATGTTCGAATTGGAGCCCGAGGGGCTTGGGTGATCTTTCAGATGAGTTTCGGTTGATTTTGGAACTGTTGAAGCATAATAGTTGTTAGTGTAATGTTGCAAGTCTCGCATTTGTGAAGACCTAATCGCAATTGCGAGCCTCGCATTTGTGATGTGAGGCTCGCAAATGCGAAATATGGGATGGGCAGGCATGCTTCGCAGAAGAAATAGTCGCATTTGCGGATGGTTGGGTTTCACTTTTGCAGCCTAAGTGTCGCTTTTGCGACATAGTGCTGAGATGGTCAGCTTCGCCGATGCGAAGCTAGGACCGCATTTGCGGTGGAGGGGGATGTCGCAATTGCGACATCTAGAGTCTGTGACACTGATCGCATTTGCCATCAACGGTTTGCATTTGTGGACTTAGCGATTGCGAACAAAAGTTCGCAATTGCAACATCTGCAGTTGGGTAAAAGTGGAGATTTCAGGACTTAGCTCATATTAAACCATTTCTCAACCCTAGATTCCATAGAGGCGATTTTGTGAGAGCATTTTCTTCCCAAATTCATTGGTATGCAACTCTAATTCATTTTTCATCAATTCTCATTACTTTTTCATGATTTTTCCATCAAATCTATGAATTTCAAGGTAGAAATTTGGGGTTTTGGGTAGAATTTAGGAATTTTGTAAAATTGAAATTTTGATCTTGAATTGAGGTCACATTTCGAAACAAACTACATAATCGAGATTTTGTCCCAATCTCGAATTTGACTACGTGGGCTCGAGGTTGACTTTTGTTGACTTTTTCAATTTAGTTAAAGATTGAATATTTTTCATTCATGGGTAATTTGTAAAGCTTATTTTGGATTGTTTGAATGATAATTGTCTAGATTCGTGTGTTTGGAGGCTTGTTCTAAAGAAAAAGTCGTGATTGATTGTTGATTTCATTCTTGAAAGAGGTAAGTATCGTGGTTAACCTTGACTCGAGGGAATTAGTACTTGATTGGTCTATTTGCTACTTGGTTTACGTGTGAGATGATGTATATGCAAGGTGACGGGTGTATATGCATTTTCAGGGGTTACGCATGCGGGGCGGGCTACTTAATTGCATGTTTTCATTTAGACTATGCTTTCTTTTACTCCATGTTATTATTCGCTCAGTGATTTAATTGCTACTTTCCCTTGCTTGTTAAATTCATGCTTTCCTTCGTTACATGCCTCAAATTGCTATATGTTTCCATGTATCCATGTCTTCTTTTGTTGACCACCCTTACTTGCCTTATACTTTTATATGTTGTTAGTTAGCCACTTTTACTTGTTTTGTGACTTTATATGTTTAATTGCCGTACTTGCTTCTATTTCACTCTATTGTGAATATTGAACTATATTAGAACTTCATTTGTTTAGTTCCCTTTTTGTGTTCGTTGTGAGATACGATGTAGTTGGTTGTAGTATTATAGAAATATGTTATGTATGAGATTGAGTTGCACGTCGCAACGGATATTGATATGATATTTGGAATCGGATTGCACGCCGCAACGGATATTGATATGTTATTTGGGATTGGTTTGCACGCAAATTTAACAGGAATAGAATCAATGAAAGCCAATAGCTCATAACACAGTAATAACAACAGGGGATCTCCCAAGATACCGTCTCGTAGTCCGATATGTAAATGTGCAGGGGATCTCCCGGAATACCGTTCCGTAGTCCCTAAGTAAATATGCAGAACAGGGGGATCCCCCGGAATACCGTTCGGTAGTCCCAAAGCAAACATGCAACTCAACCAATAGAAATAACAGTTACAACAAGAAAACCTACTGTTTAGACTAAGTTCAAGCCAAGGAAAGTAGGTGATTTCACTAAACATGCTGCACAGGGTTCAAATAGGCAGTTAAAACACGTAGGCATGTTATTCTAGCTAAATAGGAAAGTTACATATGCTAGTGTAGTTCAAATAAAAAGAAACAGTTTATGACTTAGTGAAAAATGGGATTTTACAACAAATAGCCCGTGTACGTACTCGTCACCTCACGTACACGACGCTCACATATCAAAACAATATCAAATCCTAAGGGGAGTTCCGCCACACAAGGTTAGGCAAGCCACTTACCTCGAACCAAGATCAATCAATCCGAAACAATGCTCTTTCCACGAATATCCGACTTCGAATGGCTCAAATCTAGCCAAAACCAATTACATAACGTAAATATAGCTACAAGAAACTAGTCTAGCTAACGAAATCAAAGCTAAGGCAAGAAATTAGAAAAATACCCAAAAAGCCTCCCCGAAGCCACGTCTCGGAATCGGGTAAAAGTTACCAAATATGAGCACCCATTCACTCACGAGATCACTCGTACCAAAATTATCCAAATTCGATGTCTAAATCACACTTAAAACTCAGAAATTCGATTGGGGAACTTTTTCCCCATTTTCTCAACTTTCTCACTCAAATTCTTTAATTAAATGAAGAAAACAACAATAGATTAATGAAATATAACCAAAATTGAGTAAGGAGTCGTTATCCCAACGCTCTCTCTGAATATCCCTCAAAGAATCGCCAATTTCCGACCTCCCAAGTCCAAAAATGGTGAAATGAATCAAACCTTCGATTTTTCCCCTTTTCTGCCAGCAACTCGCTTCTGCGGACCCCCAACCGCACCTGCGAAAATACCATTGCAGGTGCGGAAATCACTTAAGTCCTCAAGTCTCGCTTCTGCAAGCAATGGGCTGTACCTGCGCGCTGCTTCTGCAGAACTCCTCCGCTCCTACGGTCCTTCGCCGCATTTGTGGTTCCTCCCTCGCATCTGCGGAACTAACCTCGCAATTGCGATCCCAGCCTGGGTTGCTCAAATACTCTTCTGCACTCCAAGTCCCGCTTCTGCGGGCTCGCACCTGCGGTGACCACTCCGCAGGCGCGATTACACAAGCACCAGAAATCTTTAGCAAGTTGCATAAGTCCAAATTTCAACCTGTTAAGCATCCAAAACACACTCGAGGTCCTCGGGACCTCAACCAAACATGACAACCAATCCTAAATCACCACACGAACTTAGTCAAGCCCTCAAACCACAACAAACAACGCTAAAAACACAAATCGCACTCAAATCTAAACTTAATGAACTTGAAACTTCAAATTTTCACAACCGATGCCGAAACCTATCAAAAATTCGATTTTCGTCATTTCAAGCCTAAATGTGCTACGGGCCTCAAAAATACAATCAGGACACGCCTTTAAGCCCACAATCACCCAACAGAGCTAACAAAATCGATGAAATTCCATTCCGGAGCCGTCTTCACATTGTTCCGACTACGGTCTAAATTTTAAGACTTAAGCTTCCATTTAGGGACTAAGTGTCCCAAAATACTTCAAAAACTAATATGAAACCTCTCGGCAAGTTACAATAGCAGAAATAGATACGGGGAAAGCAGTTACTGGAGGATCGGGGCTCTAATTCTCAAACGACCGGCCGGGTCGTTACACTGTCATTATCAAGAGGCTTGAAGTAGAGTTGCACGGCGTTCGCAGACCCTGAAGTCTCCTTCTTATCTGCTATACTGCTTATTTATTTCGGATAGTTGTATTTAATTTTTGACCTTGTTCGTAGTACTTTTAGCAGCTTATGTACTTGTGACACTAGTTTGTGGTTTAGACTAGAAGGTGTTGGTTTCAGATTATTATATTACAAATATTTCAGACTTATATTATTAATTTTTGCTTTTAAATTGTTAAATTGGATAACTGGTTCGCGAATGTTGGCTTGCCTAACAAGTGGATGTTAGGCGCAATCACGGCCCATGGTTGAGATTTTGGGTCGTGACGTCATGCTTATTCAAATCAAGATTAAGTTAATACAAAGGGGGTTTTCGTCGAGTTTTCTTGCTAAATAAACAAAAAATTCACTCCCTCTATTTTAATTTAAATGACACACTTTTCTTATGAGTCCGCTCCAAAAAGAATGACAAATTTCTATATTTGCAAACCATTTAACTTTGAACTTTTTGCATTACCCACATTACTCTTAATGATAAGTTTTTATAGTCACAAAAATGTCATGGCCCCTTCAAGCTTTTGCCCCTTAGGCTATTAAAACTATGTATTTTAAAAGACTTTTTTTTTCTAAACTTTGTGTGAATCAAACTACATCATCTTAGGTATGGGGGAGTAATAGGCAAATGATAGAAGCTGTCAATAAACCCTACACAAAGCTGAACCACAATACTTTCATCCATCTGGAAAATTAAATGAATAGGTTCCTTCATCCATACCAAGAGGACTATGTAGAAAACATTATACTATCTAAGATCGACCTGAGACAAAGGGAAAAGTTTCCTTATGTACATATTTGGCTCATCGCTAGGACATGTAGCATTAAATTTTTTGTCACATACTATTAGCCTATTTCCTCAAGTTTTTTTTTTCTTATTTTTTTGTCGCTAAAAGTATTTTTTTTCCAAAGCTAAGGTGTTTGACAAACTAGAAGAAAAAAAATACTTTTGAATAGAAGCAGAAGTTATTTTTGAGAAGTGAAAATATAGCTTCTTCGCAGAAGTACTTTTCTGAAAAATACTTTTGAGAAAATACATTTAGAAGCCCTTTTTAAAGTTTGGCCAAATACTAATTGCTGCTAAAAAGTATTTTCAAATTGATTAATCAAACGCAAATTGCTTCTTATTAAAAGTACTTTTTTTAAAATATTTTTTAAAATAAGCTAATTTTAGATGCTTAGACAAACAAGCTATATATCTGTACAGATGGTCTGATCCGCGATCATTCGTTGATATAATATATCGATTTTTTTTATAAGCAGTGACAAACTTCGTAACCAATCCAGACGGGTTTGTTACTTTATTTAGAGACAGAACAGAACATGCCTTTTGTTTTTGTTAATCATTTTCAAGGGTTTTAATTTTTTTATATTTAATATATATAAATAAAAATAAATTTTATATATATTTTTATTCTTAACGGGTTAACGAATTATCCGTTAAAAAAATTGAATAATCCGCCCCCAAACCGATAAGCCGTTAATAAAAAAAATTCAATCCGTTCCACGTCCGTTAAGCCGTTACCAGTAAGCCATTAAGCTTCGGTTCGGATCGGTTTTTGGTTTCGGATCGGTTTTGAACACCCCTAGACCCTTGTATATACACATATGTACACATTTAAAATTTAAACGTGCAATCTACAGTAATTTTGAGCTACTTTCACTTTTACACTGAAAACTTCACTTATATATGTTAGGCAAAATGGCCTCATGGTCACTTAAACTTATACTAGTTTGTCAACTCGGTACATAAACTTACACTTTTTTCATTTAAACACTCTTATCCTTCTCCTTCCCTTTTTTCGGAAGAAAGGTGGGATCCGGACAAAATCGACGAAACGGAAGAAATCCGAGTGAATGGAAAGGACAAAATAAAGGATAAATTCCACTCTCACCTTACAGAGACAGGCTATAACAATATTAATACTAGTAATAGTCCAATTTATGATTATGAGGATTCTTATTTGAATAATAATAACACGGGCAACCCACAAATTTTTAAATTGCAACTGTTTGATAAAAAAAATGAAAATAAAGACCTCTTCTGGGTTCAACAACCTCTTGTGAGTCTTCTTTTCGATTATAATCCATGGAATCGACCATTTTGCTACATAAAGAATAATCGATTTGAACAGGACGTAAGAACGGAAATGTCACAATATTTTTTTGACATATGTAAAAGTGATGGAAAACAAAGAATATCTTTTACATACCCGCCAAGTTTATCAACTTTTTGGAAAATGATAAAAAGAAGGATACCTCTATTGTCACTCCAAAAAACGCTCCCCAATGAACTGGACAATCAGTGGATTTCTACTAACAAAGAAAAAAGTAATAATCTGATTAAGGAATTTTTAAATCGACTAGAAGTTCTAGACAAGGAATCTTTTTCTCTCGATATACTCGAAACAAAGACTAGATTGTGTAATGATGATACTAAAAAAGAATACGTGCCTAAAATGTATGATCCTTTGTTAAATGGACCATATCGAGGAACTATCAAAAAAAAGTTTTCACCTTCAATCATAAACAAAACTTCGCTAGAAAATTTGAAAAAGAGAGTTAGAATAAATAGAATTCATACTATCTTTCTTCCGAATACTGATTACCAAGAATTTCTTAGATAAGTATTTCTTCCATCATGATATAAGTACGCAGCTATTATTGTATCGGCCCAAAACCTCGCTAATTGATCTTTACGGTACTTCCTCTATCTCTATCAATTAAAGCCTTATATCCATAGAAAAAAGTTGCTAGGCATTTTTATTTTTTCCTATTTTGACTTCTATGAAGTTTCTTTCTTTGCTACAACTGATAAAAATCGTTGGTTTAAACGATGCATATGTAGAAAGCCTATTTGGTTCTAGTAGTTACTTTACTAGATTTTTTTTTTTTTTCTTTCTATAGTGGAGATAGTTGCACATAATAACAGATCACGACCATATTATTAAAAGCTTGTGGTAAGAATGGGTTTCGTTCTAGTGCTCGAAAATAATATTCTAAAGCTTTCGTATGTTCTCCATTACTTGTGTGGATAAGCCCTATATTATAGAGTATATAACTTCGATCATAGGGATCAATTTCTAGTCACATAGCTTCATAATAATTCTGCAAAGCTTCCGCGTAATTTCCTTCGGATTGAGCCGACACCCGTTACGGTCGTCATTCAATTGAAAGAATCTCTGTTCCAGAACCGTACGTGAGATTTTCACCTCATACGGCTCCTCCCTTATGTGCATAATGAGAATAATACATAGAATCAAAAAAGATTCAACGATGAAAATATTCTCATTATGAACTCAGCAGGGCTAGTGTTTTTACAAGAAATCTCTAGCCAACCTTCCTGCAAGAGATTCTTTCTTAACATCAAGCCTATTGGGACTAGATAGAAATGATAAGATAACTCCAACAATTTCTTTGTTTTTAACGCCTCCTAATTTCCAGGAATTAGTCACTTCAATAGCCTTCGATGGTTATACGGGTATCCAAAGGACGAACGAGATGGATGTTTGTTGTCCCAACCATTCTTTTAGTCCCAAGCCCGCTAAGGGAAGGGCTGACTTAGAACAAAGTTTTCGTGTTGTTGATTCCCAGGTGTAGTGCTTCTTCCCCTATGCTGCCTATTAGCGCTAGTAGAGTAGGATTGACCCGTAATACAGAACCTCTAGGCGTAACCTTTCGCTTAATACTAGAATCGAGAATCGAAACATAGCATCTGGGGTTGCATTAATCGAGGATACACGACAGAAGGAATTGTTCTATTTCCAAACTTCACCTTCAAAAAGCGTAGATTTTTTTTTCAAAAATTTTCTCGAATCACGTGTTTTTCTCCTCGTAAGACTGAGAGAAATGAATAAATATGAAATAAAAAAAAAAAGAATCAAATCGCACCATCTCTGTAATAGGTAAATGCCTCTTTTTCTCCTGAAGTTGTCGGAATTACTCGTAATAAGATATTGGCTACAATTGAAAAGGTCTTATCAATAAAATTTCCATTTATCCGTGATCTAGGCATAGGTAGCAATCCATTCTAGAATTCTTCTCATTACCTCTCATGGGAAAAAGATCCCACAAAGAAAAGAATTGTATAGTACGAAATAACATAAAAACTTATTTTTTTTAAAGAAAAAAACAAAAGATATGAATCCTCTATTCCAATTGTTCCTTTTTGACAGGAATCGATAAGAAATAAGAAATATTTCAAGGCGATTCGATTTCATACTAATGTAGTAGTATAGGAACTATTCCGATTTCGGTGAAGTTACAAATTCGAAGAACTCGAGAAATTTTGATTGAATCATGATACAAATTACAAAGAAGAAAAAAGACCGAATAATCATTCTATGATGAAAATAGAATAACTGCCAATTTTGTGTACATAACGGGTATACACTATACAATCAAATCTAAAATTTTTTTATGAATGTCTATTCTAATAGAGGGGTAGGTGTTTGTTGTTGAGAACTCCAAAACCGAAAAGGAATTTGAAAATTTTTCTGGTATGGAATCATAGTCTATATAATTAGAATTATGATTTAAGAGTATCCATTAACTATAGTCTAAAAGATATAGACCATCAATCAGGTGATTCGTTCTAATTCATTGAATTAATCCGTTATAAAAATATCAGAAAAAGAAGGGAACGTTGTTTTTGCAAACATGAATCGAATTTTTTTTCACAATTTTTACGCAAAATTGTATCTTTATCCCGGAGCCTCGAAGGAAAGAAAAACTCGTTCTTTGCTTTGACTTTGATGAAAAATTTTCAGTTAAAATGGATTGGTCGTACCTATCCAATAATGGAATATGGATTATGACTGACTCGCTATTCACTCGGTTTTTGGGTCATAATCGTTATGTAGGAGAGATGGCCGAGTGGTTGAAGGCGTAGCATTGGAACTGCTATGTAGGCTTTTGTTTACCGAGGGTTCGAATCCCTCTCTTTCCGTACCTTCGCTTAATTCACCAATTTTACTAACAACAAGGGCTCAAATAGCAATGGATACCATTATTCCAACAGCTAGACCCTTCTTTGATCTAAAGATATAGATTCTCAATTCCTAATTGCTGTGACGCGTAAAATAGAATACTAAAAAATAATCATAATCAAAATACTGGAAAGAAAAGAGTAGACAAGGAATGAAAATAGATCCTTGGTCTATGATACAAAAATGGGGGAAATCCAGATCAAACTCAGATTTATCTTACTTAACCTTAGGTTAATTTACTTCGCCTAAAGGGAAGAAAATTTTCCGAACCCCCGGTTTCAGTCTGAGGTTTAAGTCTAACGAGAATGGATACAAATAAACACATCCAATAGAGCGTGTATGCTAATTGCACTGATGTGTACAACATATCATATGTTATACTATTTATTGCTTGACATGTGTTATTTATGGGTCCATTTTTTAAATTTATTTATCAAACTTTTATTATAATTTTTATTTTTCTTCTCCACTAAACCCACCCACCCCCCCAACAAACAATCGGTAAAAGAATTTCCGACCGAACCCCAAATCTAAAATGGTCGGCATCCCTGAGTTCTCCATAATCTCCATAATCATGTTCTTGGAGATTCATCAAGAACCTATTCTTCCATCAAATCTCAAGAACCCAAATTAAACAAGAATAATTTGAAAGTTTCCAAAAGTCTAAAACCCATAGACCCATTAGAGAGTACAAAGGTTCTGAAAAGTTATTCATTAAATAGTGGTTGGTTTAGCAGTGAAGGAGGAGATGAATTTAGTAGTGAAACAGAATATGCTTTTATCAGCTTACCTTTTGGTTGAAAAACAACTGAAATCCGTCGGAAAATCACGTTTCACGGTGTCGTATCGCCGGCTAACAGGGAATGGATGTGCTTCGCCGGAGAAGACGGATTGAATGGCCGTTTAAATGACCTCTGGCAAGTAGAATTAGCTGACATTCATTGCCGGAGATTTCTTTGAGAACACTGGACTTGGATTATAGAAGGGGGAAAAGAGCGACCTGTCACCTACATCGACTTCCTCTTTTTTCTTTTTCGTTTTCAATTTTTGGTTTTTCTCCTTTTGATTTTATTATTTTTTTAATCAAAATATTATTTTCACACATATTTTTTGTATGATTGGTACGCATTCAGTCCACATCACTTATGTCACTGTCACATAAGCACAGTCAATAGTCAAAGTAGTTCATTCGTATTTATTTCATTAAGTTGGAGTATTTAATGGGAAAAGTGTAAGTTTATATACCGGGTTAGCAAACTAGTACAAGTTTAAGTGGTCACGAGGCCATTTTGCCTATAAGTTACTCTTTGAACCCATGTAATTTTGGCTGCTCTCACCCAGCCCGATAACCTTGAGATTAGGGCTGCTTATCGGGCGGATTGAGCGGTTATTTACTCTTAAAAGTTTGGCTTATCGGTTATCGGCTTTTAAATATATTAATTCGCTAGCCACCCGATAAGATATCAGGCAGATTGGTATCAGTTTAGCTCTTATCGGGAGGTTATCGGGCGGTTTATCGGCCTAATTCAATCTATACTGCGTGCATTAATCTATATTGCGTGCATTACATTCCAAAGTAGACTACATTAATGCCTACTATTAACGCTTAACATATGCCCACTGTTAACGCCTATACATCACCGTTAGAGTCTTAAAGACACAGATGGATTCTAATTTAATCCTAGAAAACGCAATACATGAAAGACAAGTTGTAGTAGCCTCATAATGCTTACTTCAGAAATTAGCACTAATATATATTTTCATTGTTGTGTATTTTAACACAAAATTTAGTTAGACTTAATAGGAAATAAGCAAATACACCGGAAGTCATACCGAAGTATGGGAATTATGAATATCACCAATGATTTGTGATGGTTAGTTCATAGCTCTAGACTTTAATCTAGGACCATCAAAGAGACTGCATTTGAACACCCCTACTTAAGATAATGTATTAGGGTTTTCTCAAGAATTTTTGTTTAAAGAATATTTTATCTGCATTTCATTCAACATTTTGCCCCCACCAGAATGAATTGAATAATGGTGACCATCTATGATTGGGAGGTGATAATGTCCGCGCGCATGTAATGCAAATGGTTGGCCTTTGGTTCTGGACGTGTCCTTCATTAATGCCAAACTCAATATTCAATTATGTTGTATGTCTGCTAACTGTAGCATTTCTGGAAAAGAGAAGAGAAGATTTTTACATGATCCCTGTCGAAGACGACAAAAGTCTTGGACTATATATAACTCTGTCAGGAAAAATCATAGGGCCGAAGTAAAATTTTCAACCTTTAATAAGCACTTTGTACTATTGTTTCTGTTGGGTTTTTGGCTTAAAAACAGCATTAATAGAAATGGATGAAAAAAATGTAATTTTAATTTTTTTTTTTTTTTTTTTTTTTTTTTTTTTTGCAAATAAACAGTGGCCGATATTGGAGGAGGAAAAGAGATTTGATGAGCTTGTATATTGCACTTCATCTTATATTCTTCTTGTGGGAGACTAAATCCCAGTGATTGCTACTCCTATTTTGGAGACTAAAATCTTCGGATTTTCTTGTCACGACCCAAAATCAACCCGTCGTGATGACACCTATCATAGAGCTAGGCAAGCCGAGTGCTCAGACATTACCAACACTTTAAATCATTGAAAGATACACAAACAGTTAATCATAGGAAAAATCTTTAAAACAGCATAGGAAGTCATAATTCTGTACATAATCTCTCAAAAAATCGGGGTGTCACCGAGTACATGAGCATCTACATAAAGATATAGTATGGTACACCGTCTAGACAACAAAACTGAACAATAAAATGAAAGATAAGGGAGGAGAGTCAAGGTCTGCGAATGCCAAGCAGCTACCTCGATGATCTCCGAAGGTCCAGACTCTGCAACTCAGCAACCACCGTGACCGGAAGCACCTGGATCTGCACACAAGGTGCATGGTGTAGCGTGAGTACAACCAACTCAATAAGTAACAAATTAACCTTTGGACTGAAATTAGTGATGATCTCAACAGTTACAGTTCAATATAGAAATAAGAGTACATAAATGTAGGCATGGTTTCAAGTTCAACAGATAAAAACACAATACAAGTAAAATAAATCAACTCTGAATGATATGAGAGATATGGCATTTCTATGTCTACATGCCACTGTGCATGATGTATGTGATGCACTACAATGGAAGCCTCGCGTACTCACACTCTCAGAGTACTCAATCACTCAGTACTGTATATGGCCAATCCATCCCATATACATATATATATATATATATATATATATATATATATATATATCTACTAACAGTCAGTCATTAAGTACTGTATAAGGCCAATCCAGCCCAGGAAAAATTCATCCCCAAATATAACTGATTCGGGCAAGATCCATGCCCAGGGAAGATTCATCCATCAATATAAATCAACTACGCTCACTGTGGGTGTGCAGACTCCGGAAGGGCTAGTTCACCCAAGCACTATAATAAGCTATATCCAGGCATAAATAAATAAAACATACTGCGGCGTTCAACCCTATCCCATAATATCACTCACAATCAGGCCCTCGGCCTCACCCAGTCATCAATCTCTCCAGTCTCTCGGGCTCGCAATGCTCATACTAAGCGGTCGTAATCAACGATACGAGATATGACAATGTACAATAACAGAGACTGAGGTATGATATGAATGATGCATACGACTGAGTACAAGACTGCTATTAAACAATTAACTCGATAGCAAGGAACAACCACTGTGGGTCCCAACAGTACCAGCATATAGTCTAAACATGATTTCTAGCATGATTGGCAGCTCAATTACTTTATCACATGATAAAAATATAGATAACAACAAGATAAATAAACTATACAGTTCCATGGAATCGATCAAGTCACAGTTCTTACGATGCACGCCCACACGCCCTTCACCTCATCACCAATCACTTAATACATAATTCGGAATTTCATACCCTCAGTACCAAGTTTAGAAGTGTTACTTACCTCAGACCGCGCAAATCTCTACTCCAACACGCTCTTGCCTCGCGAAATGGCCTCCGAATGCCTCGAATCTAGTCACAAAAAGTTCGATATAATCACACGAGCTAAAGGAATCAATTCCATAAGAAAGTGCTAAGCTCTAAATCAAAAGTCAAAAAGTCAACTCAAAAGTCGACCCGAGGGCCCATGTCTCGGAATCAAGTATAAGTCACAAAATCCGAACACCCATTCAACCACAAGTCTAACCATACCAAAATTACTCAAATCCAATACCAAAATCTCTGTCAAAACCTCAAAATTTGGCCTAAGAACTTTCCTCCATTTTTTCCTAATTTCCACCCCAAATCACTAATTTAATGATGAAATCAAAGACATAAACATGAAAATTAACCAAAACTAGGTAAGAATCACTTACCCCAAACACCCACTTGAAAATCTCTCGAACAATCGCCTCCCACCAAGCTCCCAAAATAAAATTTGTGATATGAACTCAAACCCTCATTTTTGAAATATTTAAATTTGCCCAGGTATCCCTTCTTCACGATCGCAGGAAAAGATTCGCGATCGCAAAGCAATACCTTCACTTCCCCCAGAAACTCCTCTACGCTACCGCACAAGAACACATGCGAATGCGAAGCACAGCCTTACCAGGCTTACGTGATCGTAGACGGCCCACGCGTTTGCATAGTACAACACGTATGAACCCCAACTGCCTCACCTCCTCTTCGCGAACGTGTCCTAGCCCACGCATTCGCGATGCACTGTCTGACCAAACCTACGCGATCGCGTACCCCAACTCGCGAACGCATATGGTAAAAATACCACTGCCCCAAACAAGCCTACATAATCGCGGACCTGTCCACGGGATCACATATAAGGAATCCAGATACAGGCACCATAAATATTCAACCATAACACCAAGTCCAAGCTAACCATCCGAAACTCACCTGAGGCCCCCAACACCTCGACCAAACATACCATCAAGTCCTAAAAGATGATACAAACTTAGTCGAGCCTTCACATCACATCAAACAATATCAAAAACACGAATCGCACCCCAATTCAAGCCTAATGAAACTAAGAAAATCCAACTTCTACAAACGATGCCGAAACCTATCAAATCACGTCCGATTAACCTCAAATTTTGCACACAAGTCACAAATGACACCAAAAGCCTACTCCAACTCCCGGAACTCCAAACCGAGCCTGGTAACCACAAAGTCCACTCTTAGTCAAACTTTCGAATTTCCAACTTTTACCATTTCAAGCCTAATTCAATTACGGACCTCCAAATCACTATCCGGACACGCGTCTAAGTCCAAAATCACTCGACGAAGCTAACGGAACCATCAAAATTCCATTCCAGAGTCATTTACACATAAGTCAACATCCGGTCAACCATTTTAACTTAAGCTTTCAACCTTGAGACTAAGTGTCTCAATTCATTTCGAAACCTCTCCGGACCTGAACCGACTACCCCGACAAGTCACATAACAAATGTAAAGCATAAAATTAGCATTAAATAGAGGAATAGGTCTACAACTCTCAAAACAGCCGGCCGGGTCGTTATATTTCTATTCCATGGTTGAGATTAAAATCTAAAATATTTTGATACAACTTCAAGCGCTGGCAGTAGAATATGTTCTTCTATTTGGCCGCGCTCAGTTTGCAGCGCTTTATCAGCGAGGACGTTTCAGTATTGGCAAAATAAACTCTAGATAATGAGCATTTTGTGGTCATGGAGGCATGAAAGCACGTTGACTTCTTGTGAAAAAAATTATATTTTGAGTTGTTTGGATGATGGCTCGTACAATATTTATAACGTCATGAAAATTTTGGAAGAGTTGTGGAATGCTCTTGAAAAGAAGTACAAGACTGAAGATGCTATGTAACAATCCGACCGGTCGTTTTGAGCATTTGTATTTCGTTCGGTGGTTTTAGGTCCTGAGTAGCTTCATATGAGGTATTATGACTTTTGTATATGGCCGAATTTGATTTTTAAGTGGTTCGAGATTGATTTGGAAAAATGATTCTCGATTTGGAAGATTTAAGTTGGAAAAGTTGACCAAGTTTGACTTTTATGTATTTGACCTCGGATTGATTTTTTAATGATTCCGTTAGGTTAGGATGATGATTTTGGACTTGTACATATGCCTGAAATTGCATTTGGATGTTTCTAGAAGGTATTGGCTCTAATTAGCAAAAGTTGGCAATTTGAAGGTTTAGAAAGTTCATAGGTTTAACCAGGAGTTAACTTCGATGTTGTCGGGTTTGGATTATTATTTCAGGAGTTGAAATGGATTCTTTAGGCCATTTGGAATCTGTGTGCAAAATTTGAGGAGATTTCGAGTGGTTTTGATGTCTCGGCATAAGTTTGGAATTTGGAAATTTGAAATACTTCATTAAGTTTGAATTGAGGTATGATTCATGGTTTTGATGCTATTATGTATGATTGGAGCCCTTGAATAGGTCCGTATAATATTTTAGGACTTGTGGGTGTGTTCGTACAGGGTCCCGAGGGGCTCGGGTGTGTTTCGGGGTGGTTTCAGATCATTTCTCCCTTGACTTTGATTGATGGTTTTCTCCTAGTTTCCGATGCCTCAGGTGTTCTTTGCGATCGCGAAGGTGTATCCGCGATTTCCGCGATCGCACATGTATTAATAGAGCTGGGTGTTTCTCTTCGCATTCGCAACTGGAGGGTCGAGTTTGCATAGGTTGTGGGGCTTGGGCATCGCATTCGCAGAGAGTGGTCGTGTTCGCGTTGGAGAGCTGGGAGCTGGTTGACTTATCTTCTCATTCGCATGGTCCATGACACATTCGCAGAAGGTTTGCCATCTGTGATCATCACGTTCGCATAGTCTAGTCGCGAACGCCGAGAACATTTTTGGTGGCAGTGTATTTTATGCATCGCAATTGCGAGGGTACAACCGCGAATGCGTAGGGTACTGCTGGGCAGTGCATATAAGATATTATATTCAAAGTTTTTACTTATTTTATCATATTATAAGATTGGGAGCTCGTATTTGGGCGATTTTGAGGCGACTTTTAGGATATGTATTGGGGTATGTATTATTGACTTGGATTTGATTATTTTACATGATTTTATCTTTGGTTTTGGCATTAGATTGATGAATCGAAAAGAAAAATTTGTGGGTTTTTGATAAAACTTTTTTAAAGTGAAAAATTGAAATTTGAACATCGATTCAGTGTCGGGTATGGATGAAACTTGTATGGTTGAACTCGTATTTGGATTGGTTATCGGAATTATTAGTTTTGTCGGGTTCCAGGATGTGGGCTCGAGTTTACTTTTTTGCTGAGTTTGAGCATTTGATTAAAGATTCAACCTTTATCATTTGGGTTTGATTTCTATGGCATTATTTGATGTTTATGAGTTGCTTTTGGCTAAATTCAAGTGGTTCAGTGGTAGATTCGCGCGGGATGGCATTTTTAGAGTATGGATTTGGCTTGTTTGAGGTAAGTATCTTACCTAAACTTGGTTGAGGCACTAGTTGCCTGAGTTATTTGTGGTAGCTACATGCTATGGCTTGCGCACATGTGTAGGGTTGAGCCCATGTGTGTGCACCATGGTATTATTCATGCTTGGGGTAGTGCTTAGGTTATGATATACCTTAAATTGATTGATAAGCTTCAAGATGTTATGTGTAATGACCCGACCGGTCGTTTGAGCATTTGCACTTCGCTTTGTAGTTTAGGGGCACTAGTAGCTCCGTATGATGTATTAGGGCTTGTGTGCAAAATTTGAGTTCATTCCGAGTTGATTTGATATGTTTCGACGTGAGTTTTTGGAAGTCGAAAGTTCAAAAGTTCATTAAGTTTGATTTGAGGTGCATTTCGTCGTTTCGATATTGTTATGTGTGTTTTGAGGCCTCGAGTAGGTCCGTATTATCGTATGGAACTTGTTGCTATGTTTCGACGGGGTCCCGAGGGGCTCAGGTGAGTTTTGGATAGGTTTGGGTTGTGTTGCGCTCGTTTTTCTTATGTTTTGACGTCGTTTCTTCAAGCATAAATGGTACTACATTGAACAAATGAGCTCTGATTTGTATTTAGATTGAAGCATTAGATCCGTATTGTAATTACGGAGCCATAGCAAAAAGAATCGTCAAATTTGGACATCATATGGGGATTTTATGGTCATTTTACTAAGAATTGGGTTGCTAGATATTTGCAGATTAATTACGAAATTGCCACTGACTGCGTATTTAAAAATATGCACTATTTCGAAATATTGAAACCAACATATCTCTTTCAATATAAGGTCAAATGCAGTGATTTAAGAGTTTAACTTGACTAGAATTTCACAAGGAATCCATTGGAGGCATCAAAAGTGAGTTTTGAGATCTTTTGGCACAAGAAACGAGGCATAATAGTGTTAAAACGAGGGTTTTGTTCTTTTAACATATTTTGAGTTGGGGAGCTCGAAATTGGGAAATTTTCGAGGCGATTTTTAGCATATGAATTGGGTAAGTATTCTCTACTCAGTTTTGATTATATTTCATGAATCTATCTTCGATTTTAGCTTTTGGTTGATGAATTTTAAAGAAAAAATGGGGGTTTTGGCCTAAAGTTTCATAATATGAATTTTTGAGTTTTGAACACAGATTTGGGGTCGGATTTGAGTGAAACAAGTATTGTTGAACTCGTAATTGAATGGGTTGACGGATTTTGTGAGTTTTGTCGAGTTTCGAGGTGCGGGCCTGGGTTGGGCTTTTTGGCCGATTTTGGGCTTTTGATTAAAGATTCGACCTTTTTCGATTGAGATTGGTTCCTTTTGCATTGTTTGATGTATTTGAGTTTTTTTTGATTAGTTTCGAGCTATTCGAAGGTCAGAACGTGCGTGATGGCATTCTTGGAGCATCGCTTTACTTGCTCGGCGTTGGAATTTGGCTTGTTTAAGATAAGTAACTCTTCTAAACTTAGTGCTGAGAGTATTACACCCCGAATTATGTGCTATGTGATTGGTGTTGAGGTGACTCACATGCTAGGTAACGGGCGTGTGGGCGTGCACCCTGTGAATTGTGACTTTGTTGTTCCCAGGGCACTGAATAGTGGCCCTATTTTTGTTGATATATGTGTTTTCACCATGTGATAAAGTAAATGAGCTGTACATCATGCTAGATATCACGTTTAGGCTTTATGCTGATATTATTGGGACTCATAGTGGTTGTTTCTTGCTGTCATCTCATTGATTTTATTGATATTTCGTACTCAGTCATATTCATGTATTTATATCATATGTCAGTCTCAGTTATTATTCATTGGCATATCATATCATTGTTCCGGATTAGTCTTCATGACATTGTGAGCCCGTGGGTGAGACTGAAGAGATTGATGACTGAGTGAGGCTGAGAGCCTGATTATGAGTGACAATTATGGGATTGGGCTGCACGCCGCAGCATGTTATATTGATTTATGCCTGGATCTGGCTTGTAATAGCGTTTGGGCTGAAGGAGCCCCTCCGGAGTCTATAACACACCCCCAGAGAGTGTGGATGATATTATATTGAGGTATGTATCATCCCTGGACATGGATCTTGACCGAAGCATTTATATACCTGGAGATGGATCTTCTCCATGGGGCCGGATTGGCCTTCCTCATGAGTGACTGATAGTCAGTGATGTATATATTCCGGGATGGATCTTCCCTGGTCCAAATGGGCCATATACAGTACCGAGTGGTTGAGCATGATGAGTGGAAAGTGTGAGACAGTGAGATTGAGTACTCTGAGAGTGTGAGTACATGATTCATCTCTGAGATACATGGCATTGGCATGCATACATGACATACAGACATAGAGATGCATTTTTCCTCATGCTGTACGGTATCATGTCATTCATGACTTTTACACACATTGAAATGTGGCATAGAGAGGTATTTCACACTTGTTATCTGGAAAGAAAATGAAACATCTTATTTATTGTGGAAAGGATTTTTTTTAGAAAAATTACAGTTTTCAAACTATCTCATATTTCATGACGTTTTCGGTAAAGAATTTGGGTTTTTCACTGATATTCTTGAAAGACGAGCTATTTTTGGAAAAATATGAAAAGACTGAGCATTCTATCTCTGAGCTACTTCTTTACGTACTTGCTTTACACTGCTATGAACTGCTATTGGTTATTGGTGTTGGACTAGACCTATGTTCCAGCTCGTCACTGCTTTCAAGCTGAGGTTAGGCTTGTTACTTTTTGAGTACATGGGGTCGGTTGTACTCATACTGCACTTCCTGCACATTACGTGCAGATCCCGGATGCCGATGTTGCTGCATTCGATGGTTGCTGGATTTGGAGGCGTACCTGCGTTCTTGCTGTAGCTGCCTCTTGTTCACGGTAGCCTTAGATTATAAAATTCTACTTATGTACTTTTCAAACAGAGGATGTATTTTCTTCTATCAACTTTGTAAATTCTATTCTTAGAAGCTCATGATTTGTACTACCAGTCCTTGGAAGGTGTAATAGATCCAGATAATTTATTTTCTTTAACTGACTTATTAGCAATGTTGAAATTGAATTAGTTAGTAGTTGGCTTACCTAGAGGGTTGGGTTAGGTACCATCACGACTAGTGGATTTTGGGTCGTGACATTATGTTTCTTATGTTGTACCCTCTTTTGAGCTATTTGAACCATGTTTGAGGTTACATAGAGATTAATCTCCTAATTGAACATGCTAATTGCTACTTTCGCGATGTGATTGCCTAATTTGAGCTATAGTAGCATACATTGCACATCCATACACTTTAGCATGTCACCTGTACCGATCTAGGAATATGAAATTTGTTATCCGTTGTTCATGTACATGTAATCTTGTATATCTAATTTCAGTGTGATAGGGATTGGACTCGTAGCATATGAATTGGCATGTGAATACACCGTGCGGTTTTGATTATTGGCACGTGAATACACCGTGTGATTGTGATTATTGGCATGTGAATACGTTGTGCGGTTGTGATTTTTGGCACGTGAATACGTTGTGCGGTTGTGATTATTAGCATGTGAATATGCTATGCGGTTGATATTTATGCCACGTGAGTGGTCCGTACAGCGTGTGGATAATGATACATCCCCCTAGGGTCACCCTCTCATGTTTCTCTATTGATGGTGTACATGCAGTATAAGGAAAGCTGATCAATGTGTCACGCCCCAACCTCGGGAGGCGCGACTGGCGCTCAATCGAGTGAACCCAACTGAGCAAGCCTTTTTTAACACTTCCTACCTAACTCCGTACGATTAAGAAAACCATGCTTTCGTTTATTTGGACAATAGCAAAAATCGTACATTCAACATTGTTAATTCATTTTCATATCACAAACCTTAAACCGTGGTTATGTTTTCAAGATTTCATACAGTTGCAGTTTAGAAAAGCTAGAGTTTAGAATTACTATATAGTACATTGACCCACCCGACATCCGAACATAACCCACACAAACGTCTACGGAGACTCTAAGGATACAAAAGACAAATTATGACAACGCCGGCAACAAGGCCCCAGCTATACCTCAAAAGTGGAAGTCTACAACAAAAGATGTACAACATAACCCCTTGAAGGAGAAAGGGGCTCACCAAGACTTTGAGAGGAGGATACTCCGCTATGCGCGATCAACACTGTCTGCTATGGAGCCACCTACATTCATTCAAAAATGTAGCGCCCCCGGCAAAAGGGGCGTTAGTACCATGGAATAGTACTAGTATGTATAACTAAACACCATCCTGTTAGAAAGAACAACCATACAAGAGTAAAAAGAAATCATAAGGACTACAAAGCTTCAAACAATCACCACGTTAGCAATATAAAAGGTTCGCATAGCTTTCACATAGTTTCCATAATTTTAGGTTGGGGCATTCCATATTGTTGCATCATCATTCATAATACCACTGCTTTCTTGAGCGGAGTCCGATCACGGCCCGATCGGCTAAGCCGTCTTACCAAGACGTTACCCTTATTTCATTCTCACTTTCCAGTTTCAATTATCAATACAATACGACCATATGTGTGTGACATGGCGTCCGATCACGGCACGATCGGCTAAGCCGTCTCACCAAGACGTTAGCCTTTTCTGTCAATCATCTCACTTCAATTTTTGGTTTCACATGTATTAGTTCATCGGCACTTTGGGCCACATTACCACATCATACTTGGCGCTAGGCCACATTTCATAACCCACGTTTCACATTATTCCCATTTTCAACATTTAACCTTGCCATTTAAGATCATAGGCACATACAAAAGCAATTCAAGTCATAAGCATAGAGAGGAATTCATCTAGTTTGGCATATTAATCACAATGTAACCTCGGCTTGTAATTTAGGCATTTAGCACGTAGCTCATGTTCTCTATACATCCTCAATTTTACAAAGAATGGCACATTAAACACATGGAGAAGCATCTTCCACATACATTTTTCACAACATCAATTCATTTGACATAACAAGTACTACATCAATCAAATTTCGGACTTACAACATTTGCACGGACACCACGGAAGCTCAGTTTCTAAGAGGAGGGGGTTTTAGCCATACATACCTCAATAGAGCTTTCTTTAAATCCTTACAATAAATTCCGGAATTTCCTAGCAACTTCGATCTATTTTATGAAAATTTTAAGTTTAACCAAGAATTAGAGACATGATTAAGGTTCTAGCTTATTTGAGCATATTACAAGCACTAAGTGTGCATTGTGATTTTAGGACCCTTTTGTGAGGGATTTTCATCATCTTGCACCCCAATTGCTATCTTTTTAGTTCACAACCTCCCCATACCCCATTATCTTTATGCATGTAACAAAATCCATTTTTATACCCATGAACCCACAAGCTAATTCCTCATTCTAGTGTGAATTTCGAAACCAAAGGTTAGGGCCCAAGTTCTTACCTCTTTGGGGTGAAGGCCTAGTAATTTCACTTGACAATCTTCAAGGATTTGGGGCAAGAATTGAGTGGGGACTTGATGAAGATCACTCCCTCTCTCTCTAGACTTCCTCTCTCACTCTATATGCAGTAAAATATCAGAAAATGGGTCTAACGAGGTATTTTTAATGGGATGGGGTCGGGTTTTAAAAGTTAGAAAATAGGATCCCCGACACAATCTGCGATCGCATAATGGACATGCGGCCCGCAAAAGGGATCGCAGAAATGGCTTCAAAAACCTGAACAAACTGCCCGGATATGCGATAAGAATGCGGTCCACATACCTGTTCTGCGGTCGCATATTGCACCGCAGATCTGCCCCTCGCAAAACTCCAAGGGGATTATGAGATGACTATGTGGCCCGCATATTGATTATGCGATCGCATAATGGGCCGCATAGTTGACCTCAAAATTAACCATCAAACTGTCTGACTCTGCGGTGATAATGCGGTCCGTATAGCTGTTATGCGACCGCATAATGGACCACATAAATGCACCTTTCTGGAAAACATTATTCCTTAACTTTTTAATGCATAGATCAGTCCAAAGGGTCTGAACCGCGGCGACAAATTTCTAACACATATACCTAACTTGGCTCTACGAGATTTTAGGTTTTGAGTAGAAATTTTCACGGGGCCTTACACAATGGTTTGGTTCGGTTCTTGTATTTTTGAGAAAAACTGTCCAGTATTTGTTTTGGTTATTGCATTTCTTCTCCATTTGCAATTTTGCTTGGATGTATACATGATATTGCTCATCTCTTCTCTATTTTATAGTTCTGGAGTGTATACATGCCTTTATGCATATCTTCTTAAATTCCAACTTACTTGATGAGATGAGACCCGATACATATCTTCTCTATGTGTGAATCCTTGCGACTTGACTTGTTTCATCACGCATATCTTCTCTGTATGCAAGTTTGATGATTTAATAACATTGGACGCATATCATCTATATGTGCTAGATTGTTATCTGAAAAAGAGCATGTTACGTTATCTTTGGGCACCGAGGAGTCTTTATTTGTGGTTTATGAATTGATAACATTTTTGGTGTATACTTGTATGACATATGAATTTAACAGGTCATTAGCGAGTATTATTTATAATTCTTGCCACTATTACCTCGCCGATGTTAGTTATGATACTTGCTGAGTACATATGGTCGGTTATTCTCACACTACACTTCTGCACCTTGCATACAGATCTTGGAGCTGAGATGCTGTGTATGACGGGAGCTGGAATCGAAGATGTACCTGCTTCCCAGTGTTGGGTCCAAATGTACACGCAAGTATACACGGTCAACAGTAATAAAGTGACAAAAAAGTATCGTTCTCATGAGGAGTTATGATCAAATATTGTCCAATCCAAGCTATTTATAAATTTAATGATCAAGTGAGTGTGAAGATGATGATTGTGATTTTTGTAACTAACTTACTATGAACTAATAGAAAAGAAAGAAAATAAGATCGCAAGTAGAGTGAACAAACACTTAGAAAGAATTCAATGAGATGGGGATATTCCAGGGTTATGGGATTAACATCTCTCCTATTGCATTTTTCAGGTTGATGTAATCACTTGACTTATCTAATTTGTTGATTAGCAAAGTTTATTCTACTCGTGAAGTTCTTTCGACGCTTTGCTCGCCTATTCAAGCGAACCTAAGACTATATGTCTATAGAATCAAACTCGGCAAGAATATATATATATATATATATATATATATATATATATATATATATATATATATATATATATTTGCTGCAAAAATAATCAAGTAAGGCAACTAGAATATGTCAATTCTAATCACAAAACTATTCTCCGATGCTCGGATTCAAGAACTTTATTCAATCCTATATGCAATCTATAGTTCTCACTTTCGAGTTCAACTATAAATTCGTAAATAGTAATCCATTGTTAGCTACGCAATAGAATAATTAAGTGCAAAATTGAATAAACAAATTAATATGATAAAGTCAAGCAAAACAACCAACCATCAATTTACAATAGCCAAGAACGATCCATAACCCTAGAATAATAAGGTTCTCAGTCACTCATGTTCATAGCAATAACAAAAATATCATTTTAAAACATAAAAGCTATGAATACTAGATGAAGGATGGAAAAATTGATGAATTTCGTGCTCCCGAGTGTTTTGTACTTGTGTTTCTCTCTCAAAGTGGCCTCCCCTCCTCTCTAAAATAGGTTTAGATTTGCTTTTATACGAGCTGGTGGCGTCTTGGGTCAAAATAACCAAGTCCCGGACGAAATAGAATAAGTTCCTGTCACCCAGCGCCCAGGGTAGCATGGGTGCTAGCCCTGGGGTCGGGAAATTTTATGGTCTGGAAACCGCGCCACAAGTAGCTCCCCATGCTAGCGTAGGCGCTACTTTGTGGCATGTTTTCCATTTCGTCCCCTTTTTTCTTCAAATCACGCACCTTCGTCCCACACTGCCTTCGGATGATTCCTACACATAATAATACCACCTTTTAGCACAAATTATTACAATTACACATTCGAAATCTATGAAACATGAGTAAAATGCGAGGCAATATACATACTTTAAGCTTTATATCAACACCCCACACTTCTCGCCCTCGAGCAATGGAAGTATAAACTACACCCCAACACGTACATCTCAACTAGGGAAGATCAGTTCAAATTGTCAATCATACGCTATACCTTTCACTATGGTCGATACCGGCAATCAAGCATGAACTTACGAATTTCACATTCTTCTCGTTTTAAACATGCCCAAGTATAAACAATTTAATTCAACCAATTCCAACAACCTATCCATAACCACCCTACCTCAAGAGTCAACTCGTTACCACTAAGCATCCTCAACTCACGCACCCACCCAACAAGAGAAATTAACAACATTACCAATCCATGATGAGATCAAGTGCCCTCACTGACAAACAAGAGAGTGAATATAGAAATAGTCCACACATTCAAATATGACTTTGAATATAAATTAAGGGCATCAAACAATTGAACAAAATTCACTCACTCTCACAAAGAATTTCATGTGCATCCCGTGGTCGTACTATAAGCTTTCCCGTAGTTTACATCTCTACTAATCTAAGCTAGCCATATCTAGGTTAAATTAGGACTTTAAGGTTGTAGTGTAGGCTAAGGGACGGGTATGATACATTTAGGAACAGTGACTAACTCTCCTAAGCTCTTTGATACACTACACTCAAGAATCGAGCATGTTTTCTTCTCAAGCAATCCACTCGCCACAAACCATACAAACTTAGCCCTTTCTTAAATTTAGCACTTCTACATCCCTACTAGCACGAATTAGTAAGATTAGGAGGTGTGTGTTTTTCTTCTTTTTGACTATCAACATTATTTGTATATTTTATTCTTTTTTTTTCTTTTCTTTTTTTTCTTTTCTCTCTTTTTTCCCCTACATACACTCCATATTAAGGTTCATCGGCTAGTGGTATTTTTTAATATTTTAGTGCACCTTATGGGCTTTTCATGGTTCCACTCGAAAGCTACTTCCCAAATCTCTCGCCTCACTGCTTTAGCGCCTAAGTTCCTTCGGAGGTAAAGGTTCAACAAGCTCAAATTCAGAACAAAATAGGGATACAACTTGTAGTATGGGTGACCAAGAAAAGGTCTATAGGCTGAAAGGGCTAGCAACGAGAAAATTTTATTTGTAAGTGACAAACATATCTATGATCAAGCAAGAAATGCCTACGTTATCTCCTAGACTAATACAACTTAATAATTTTGCTTCAATCAAAACTGGACAAGTTCTAGCCTACACATGGTAACAGAATAACACAAACCCTCACACACACATTGCACATGACTCAATCAAGACAGTTCTGTTCAACTCTCAAGTCAAGCAAACACATATAGTTGAGAAATTTTAAGCAATAATGCACTAGGTGACATACAAGTCAAACAACTGAGAAAAAGGCATCACAGAGTAGGCTATTTATTTTACTTGGGCATCACAATTCAAATCAAATATAACAGGAAGACAGAGTGCATGTTATAGCCTAATGTTCCAGCACCAAACATGTCAACAGGTATCTTAGAGCAACTCAGATTTCTTCCTATCCTAAAAAAATAAAAATAAAATATCCCGTTCAAGCTACACCCTTGAAAAAGAACAGACGCCCTAAGGAAAATCAAGGTACACTACCTAACTATCCTAGAAAAACAAAAGAAAATCTTTGGTGTTTTACTCGTACTTTAATCCCTCAAGAAAATTATCCAAGAGATCCACCGTCGAGAAAAGTTCAAGGTTTTTTGATTTATTTCTATATTTTTTTTAAAGTCTACTACTCTAAACTAGACTACTTCTAACTATGGGTTATAAAAAAATAATGAGAAAATATTTTCATACAATTACACTCAGAAAGTAATTCCCCCAACCCACACTTATGACATGCATAGTCCTCGATGCATGATCAAAGAGAAAAATATTTAAACAAGGATGAGTAATACTCCCCGAGACCCTCTAGGGCCTAGCTAGCACATGATTCTCAGGGCCGGTATGACCCCACACTTAAGCTCAAACATGCTCCTCTCCGCAAAATAAAAACAAACAAAACGTAACACTAAAAAATAAAAATAAGACTAAATAAAATACATGATGGGTTGCCTCCCAACAATCTCCTTATTTATAGTTGTGGCATGACTCTACTACTCTGCTCAGGCTAGGTGCTTTCGTTTCCTCCTCTTTCCATGGAGTTTTGCCTTCTTGCGCGCTCTAGGAGGATCTCCTCTTTCCTCTATGATCCTTTTCTCTATTACCTTTACACATTCAACTTGCAACACCACTTTTTCTAACTCGATTTTCTTTTCCATGGAATTAGGCTCCACATAAGGACCTTGCCCTATCAACTTTGATTCTACCACATAAATCATTCACAAATCCTCATAATGCCCAAGAAGGTTAAGCGCCTTGAACACATTAAATGTGATTTCTTCATCATGCACTCTCATATTTTGTTTACCCTCCCACACATCAATAAGTTCTCCATCAGTAGCCAGGAATGGTCGCCAAGAAATAATTGGAACCTCTTTGTCGGCCATGTAGCCAAGAATAATGAAATCCGCGAGAAAGGTGAACTTCCCCACTCGCACAAGCACATTTTAAATAATTCCTTCAGGCACCGCTAATGACCGATCTAATAGCTGTAGATTTATAGTAGTAGGCCCGGGGGCTCCATGATTGAGCTGCTTGAACACTGATAATGTCATTAAATTAATGCTTGCTCCCAAATTGCACAAGGCTCTACCAACCTCGTGTTTTCCAATCGCCAAAGGGATTGTAAAATAACCGAGATCCTTCAACTTAGGCTGGAGATTATCCGTACTCTAGCACTGTACTCCTCAATAAGTGCAACTATTTCAAATTCTGTCAACCTTCTTTTGTTGGCCACAATGTCTCTCAAGTACTTGGCATATTTGGGAACTTCTTGCAGCACTTCTATCAAAGGTAGATTCGCCCGCACCTGGCTCAAGATATCTAAGAACTTTTTGTACTTGGACTCATCTTTCGACTTTTGCAACCTTTGAGGAAAAGGCGGTGGTGGCCTTACCTCTATCTCCTGCTTATGTTTATCATCTTTCTTTTTAGCTTCTACCTCTGGTTGAGGTACCAATCTTTCAAAAACTTCTTTAGACACATACTTTTCAGGTGGCACATCCTCCAATGCTTTCCCACTTCTTGGATTAATTACTTGCACTTCTTTAATGGGATTCTTCTCAGTATCACTTGTGAGTGCCCCATTAGGTCTAGCACTCGGAGTGAAGGCGACTTGTCCAACTTGCCTTTCCAAATTATTTAACTCTGTCTGAAGTTGCTGATTATCAAGATGAAGTTGTTGGTTATCAAGCAAGAGATTCTTTAATAACTCATTAGTACTATCCTCTGCCTGTTGTGGTGGAGTCTGTGGTACATTGAAATTTCCTTGAGGTCTGTTATTGTTCTGATTACCGCCCCAAGAGAAGTTGGGTTGGTTTCTCCAGTTTGGATTTTAAGTGTTCCCATACTGAGTGTTCTGGTTCATCGGACCCCTGTTGTGCTGCCCCACATAATAAATGGATTCAGGATTGCCTGGACAATGGTTACTCGTATGGCTTTCTCCACATATCTCACAACATGTAGACATTTGTCGCACCTGCTGCGCTTGTTGCATGGTCATCTTATTTACTTGATTGACTAACTTTGCTATATTTGCTCTCATGGTTGAGAAATGATCAAGCTCAATAACACTTGCTGCCTTCTGTTTAAGTGCTCTATGTGGTTCCCCGTCTCCTTGCCAATTGTTATCATTAGCCATGAAATTGTTCCGCAAGATTTGGATTTCAGTGTATAGCCTAGCCATACAACTAGCTCCACAGGCTGAATCAAGATTCCTACACATAAAAATACCATAAATTAGCACAAATTATTACATTACACATTCGAAATCTACAAAACATGAGTGAAATACAACACAATATGCATATACATATACCAACTTTAAGCCGAATATAACCCAGATATAGCTACCACTTGTCCTTGGTAGTTTTAGATTCTTACTCTTTTTATGTATATTCCAAAATGAATGTTGTATTTATTTTTGTATCAGCTTTCTAAATCTAAATCTTATTGGATCATGACTTGCACTACTAATTCTTGGGGTATTATATGGAAGTTCAATTATTTCATTTATTGGTTATTTATAAATCTTCATTAAAATTGTGTTATATGTTGTCTGGCTTACCTAACGGGTTGAGTAAGATATCGCCACGACTAGGTAGATTTTGGGGCGTGACAAGCTGGTGTTTGAGCTCTAGGTTCATAGGTTCTACGAGTCATGAGCAAGTATCTAGTAGAGTTTTGCGGGTCGGTATGATGACGTCCGTACCTATGTTCGAGAGGCTATAGGCATCTAGGAAACTTTCCATCCGTGTTTCCTTATCATGCAACATTGATTCTACTTGAAGCTTAGATCTTTGATTTCCTTCCGTCCACTCGTATGTTATGTTGAGCACTTAGTATCAGCCGTGTAACAATGACTTATGATATGATGGATGAAGTGCGAGATGTGTTATCTATGTTGTGGAGATAGGCCAGTATGGAGGACTTGAGGCCAGGTTCAAACTACAGCTTGGTCTCGGGGGTTTCAGCTGTGCGAGTATGTGCTTTTGGACCTATATGTCCGATAGTGCCCCTAGGAGTGGGATTTATGGCTTAGCGGGTGGTTATATAGCCATGTGATGAGTATTATGTGACTGCAGAATGTGCTTAGATAGTTTGGATGTGACGAGAAGAATTTGCTTGCGATGCGAAAGGACTACAGATGCGTGATTTCTGTCTTGATGTGTTGTACAATCTCGAGTTTCGAGTGCGTTGGAGGATTTTTCAGTTGTACATTTGTTGAATAAAGTAGATTATTATGTCTTGTTGATGAGTTAAGATTCAGGAGGATCAAGTAACTGCATAGAAGTTGTGACTATGATAGGGTCATTGAGAGATGCCAGTTTGAGGCTAAGCAGGTGGGTTATCTTATGCGATGGTGGTATATGGATGTGTGGTCCTTGTAATGTTTATCTGGAGAGTTTTCTTTTTACCAATGGGTTATATGTGTTGAGATTTGAGTTTGGATTGCTTGAAGAAGTTCGCACAAACTTTCACCAGGATGAATATGCGCTTAGCAGATGATTTGAGGTATTTTATGATTAATATAGCATGAGCTTTTGCAGGATCTAGTTGAATTATAGTGCGAGATCATGGTAGTTATGGAGTAGGGATATTGTGGGTTATCGGATGTTATGTTCTACGGATTCGAATCAAGTGGGGGAGTTTGCTATCAATGATCAGATTGCATGAACATGTGTTATATTAGTGCCACGACCCCAGTTTACCCTCCATGAACATGTCGTGATGGCACCTAGTTTCTACAACTAGGTAAGCCTAACAGTGCGGAATAACAAATTAACATTTGCGAAATAATTAATTAAAACTGAACATACGGAAATAACAACTGTATATAAGGCCACTCGGCCTATACAACTCAAAAATAGGCGGAAGTCTGCAACTAAATCCCAAAACCCGGAAACTCACGGGAAACACAGGCTAATGGAATGTAGTAATCTGCTCTACACCAGAATGTCTAAACAACATGAAAGAAAGAAAAGAACTATCTGCTAAAGCCGGAATAGAGTAGAGACTCCTGGTCTGCAGACGTAGCAGATATACCTCAAGTCTCAGCTAGGACTCTCCACCACGAGGATGATACGCCTGGGAGGAAGTACCTGGATCTGCACATGAAGAAAAAAAAAACATGCGCAGGCATGAGTACACCACAGCGGTACTCAGTAAGTGCCAAGCCTAACCTCGGTTGGGTAGTGACGAGGAAGGTCAGGGCCCTACTGAGATACCATAATAAATAATGAGATAACAGAAACATTTTAAATAAAGTATACAGCGAGAATCTAAGCCAGGTAAATAAGGAAGAACAGTAACAGAAAAAAAGGTAACAATACACGGAAAACTGCTCTCAACAAGGAATGGTAGCCGGGGGGATCTCTTGGTATCCCGAGGATCTCTTGGTATCCTCATCATCAACACTGGGGATCTCTCGGTATCCCGAGGATCTCTTGGTATCCTCATCATCAACACTGGGGATCTCTCGGTATCCCGAGGATCTCTTGGTATCCTCAATAAGTAAGTCGGGGATCTCTTGGTATCCCAATATATATATATATAGAAACACATATGCTAGGGATCTCTTGGTATCCCGCACCCTCAGTCCAGAATATCTCAAGTACAGGGGATCTCCCGGGAAGCCGTCCCGTAGTCCCAAATTAAACACAAAACAACAACGATTCATAAATCTCGGAACAATGCTAAAAATCAGGACACGAAGTAGTAAATTATAGCCTAACATGCTTCATAGAGTACAAATAGCACAGTTAAAGCAAATAAGCAAGTAAGCCAGCTAAATATACGTCTCTAAGCTAGCACAGGTACAAACTTACAGTTAAAATGAACAAGTAAACAAGAAATCTCAATTTAAATACTCCAAGTAGAAACGAATTTACAACAATTAGCTCAAGTATGCGCTCGTCACCTCACGTACGAGGCATTCAAATTCAAGATCATATCCTAAGGGAAAAGGTCCCCCACACAAAGTTAGACAAGCCACTTACCTCGAACCGGCTCAATATCAACTAGAAACCACGCTCTTGCCACGAGTATCCGACTCCAAATGGCCCAAATGTATTCAATTCAATTACACATTGTAAATAACATCGCAAACACCTGGTTTTGCTATTAAATTCAAAGCTACGGCGTGAAATTAGGTTAAATGACCAAAATGCCCTTCATGCCAACGCCTCGGAATCGAATAATTTTCACATTTTTAGAACCCCCGTACCCTGACGAGTCTAACCATATAAAAAATCTCCCAAATCGGCGGTCAAATGCCCACTCAAAACTCAATAGTTTAGGTAATGAAGTTTTACCGCAAATTATCCAATTTTTGATCCTAAATTCGAATTCCGATGATGTATTTAACTATATAATGATGAAATATAACAAGAAGGGATCAAAGAAACATTAACCAGTGATCTTCACTTCAAAACCCACTCAAAATCGCCTTAAACCGAGCTCTCAATTGATTTTGCAAACTTATGAAATTAAACCCTCGACATTTCTATTTCTGCCCAGGGATTTCCGCTTCTGCAGTCAAGTGACCGCTTCTGCGGTCCCGCTTTTGCGGAACACTGGCCGCTTCTGCGGCTTCCTTTAAAATCCCAGCTTCCGCTTCTGCGGTTCCCATCTCGCAGAAGCGGATCCGCTTCTGCGGAATTCCTACCGCTTCTGCGGTTTCCTGGAAGGTGACCAAAAATCGCATCTGCGAAGCCAAGGCCGCTTTTGTGGCTCCGCTTCTGCGTTTCCCAAGACGCAGAAGCAAAAAGATACCAGAAGCAGCAAAACTGCTACCTCTTAACTTCCAAACTTCTTCCGTTAACCACCCGAAATCATCCCGAGGCCCCCGGGACCTCAACCAAAAGCACCAATACCACCTAATACCTTATTCAAACTTGTACCAATCTTAAAAACACCTAAAACAACACCGGAAACCCGATTAAATCAAGGATTCAAGCCTAGGAACTTCAATTTCCAACAACACACGCTTTCGATCAAAAACCTACCCGAACCTCGTCCGAATGACCTGAAATTTTGCACACACATCCCAAATGACATGACGGAACTGCTGTAACTCTCGGAATTCCAATTCGACCCTCGGATCAAAAACTCACTATTGGACCGGAACTTCAAAAATTTAAACTTCGGCATTTCAAGCCTAAATAAGCTACGGACTTCCAAAATACATTCCGAACACGCTCCCAACCCCGAAATCACCTAACGAAGCTAACATAACCATCAGATTTCCATTCCGAGGTTGTCTTCACACTGTTCCGACTACGGACCATTTTTCAACACTTAAGCTCTCATTTAGGGACTAAGTGTCCCAAAACTCTCCAAAACCTAACACCGAACGTCCCGGCATACCAAAATAGCAGAAATGAACTTAGGGGAAGCAGTTAATGGGGGATCGGGGCGTAAATTCCAAAAACGACCGGCCGGGTCGTTACATCCTCCTACACTTAAAAATTCGTTCGTCCTCGAACGAGCATAGAGAACATACCTGAGGTAGAGAAAAGATGAGGGTACTGGCTGCGCATATCCTGCTCGGTCTGCCAAGTCTCCTCCTCGGTCGGCTGACCCCGCCACTGAACCTTCACTGAAGTGATGTTCTTTGACCTCAACTTCCTGATCTGACTGTCCAAAATAGCCACTGGCTCCTCAACATAGGACAGATCCTTGTCCAGCTGGACTGAACTGAAATCCAACACATGCGACGGATCCCCGCGATATCTCCGGAGCAACGAAACATGAAATACCGGATGAACTCCGGCCAAACTGGGAGGTAAGGCAAGCTCATAGGCAACCTCCCCAACTCGCCTCAAGATCTCAAAAGGGCCAATAAACCTCGGACTCAACTTTTCTTTCTTCCCAAACCGCGTGACGCCTTTCATAGGCGAGACCCGAAGCAGAACCCGCTCACCAACCATATATGAAACATCACGAACCTTCCTGTCCGCGTAACTCTTCTGCCTGGACTGGGCTGTACGGAGTCTATCCTGAATCACCTTAACCTTCTCCAATGCATCCTGAACCATCTCTGTACCCAATAGCCTGGCCTCACCCGGCTCAAACCAACCCACCGGAGATCTACACCTCCTGCCATATAAAGCCTCATACGGCGCCATCTGAATGCTGGACTGATAACTGTTGTTACAAGCAAACTCCGCCAATGGCAAGAAATGATCCCAAGACCCTCCAAACTCAATCACGCACGCACGGAGCATGTCCTCAAGAATCTGAATAGTGCGCTCGGACTGTCCGTCCGTCTGGGGGTGAAATGCTGTGCTCAACTCCACCCGAGTGCCTAACTCCTGCTGCACAGCTCTCCAGAACCGCGATGTAAACTGAGTACCTCTGTCTGAAATGATAGAAACTGGAATACCATGCAAACGGACGATCTCCCTAATATAAATCTCCGCCAACTGCTCAGATGAATAAGTGGTACACACAGGAATGAAATGAGCGGACTTGGTCAGCCGGTCCACAATAACCCAAATGGAATCAAACTTCTTCAAGGTCCGTGGAAGTCCAGATACAAAATCCATGGTGATGCGCTCCCATTTCCACTCCGGAATCTCTATCTGCTGGAGCAACCCACCCGGGCGCTGGTGCTCATACTTCACCTGCTGGCAGTTGAGGCATCTAGACACATAACCAACTATATCCTTCTTCATCCGCCTCCACCAGTAGTGCTGCCTCAGGTCCTGATACATCTTCGCGGCACCCGGATGGATGGAATACCGCGAACTATGGGCCTCTGCTAGAATCAACTCTCGAAGGCCATCAACATTGGGCACACAAATCCGGCCCTGCATCCTCATTACTCCATCATCTCCAATGGTCACATCTCTGGCATCCCCACGCTGGACCCTGTCCTGAAGGACAAGCAAATGAGGGTCATCATACTGCCGCTCCCTGATACGGTCAAATAGGGAAGACCGGGAAACCACACAGGCTAGAACCCGACTGGGCTCCGAAAGATCCAATCTCACGAACTGGCTGGCTAAGGCCTGAACATCCATCGCCATAGGCCTCTTTGAAGCTGGTAAGTATGCCAAACTCCCCAAACTCTCCGCCCGGCGACTCAAGGCATCCGCTACCACATTGGCCTTGCCCGGGTGATAAAGAATAGTAATATCATAATCCTTTAACAACTCTAACCATCTCCTCTGACGCATATTCAGGTCCTTCTGCTTAAGCAAGTGCTGCAAACTCCGATGGTTAGTATAGATCTCACAAGGCACCCCGTACAAATAATGGCGCCAGATCTTCAAAGCGTGAACAATAGCAGCTAACTCAAGATCGCGGACAGGGTAGTTCTTTTCATGCACCTTCAACTGTCTGGACGCGTAGGCAATCACCCTACCGTCCTGCATCAACACCGCTCCAAGTCCAACCCGTGAGGCATCACAATAAACTGTATAAGACCCCGAACCGGTAGGCAACATCAAGATAGGGGCTGTAGTCAATGCTGTCTTGAGCTTTTGAAAGCTCGCCTCGCACTCCTCTGTCCACTGAAATGGGGCACCCTTCTGGGTCAATCTAGTCATAGGGGCAGCAATCGATGAAAATCCCTCCACAAAACGACGGTAGTAACCCGCCAAGCCAAGGAAACTGCGAATCTCTGTAGCTGAGGACGGCCTGGGCCAACTCTGCACGGCCTCTACCTTCCTCGGATCCACCCGAATACCCTCGCTAGAAATCACATGGCCTAAGAATGCCACAGAACTCAGCCAAAACTCACATTTTGAGAACTTTGCATATAACTTTTTGTCCCTCAAGGTCTGTAGCACGGTCCTCAGATGCTGCTCATGATCTTCCAGACTCTGAGAATACACCAGAATATCATCAATAAAAACAATCACGAACGAGTCAAGATATGGCCTGAATACACTGTGCATCAAATGCATAAAAGCTGCCGGGGCATTAGTCAGCCCAAAAGACATAACAAGGAACTCGTAATGACCATACCGAGTCCTGAAAGCAGTCTTCGAGATATCTAGCTCCCGAATCTTCAATTGATGGTAACCCAAGTGCAGTCAATCTTAGAGAACACCTGAGCGCCCTGAAGCTGGTCAAACAGATCATCAATGCGAGGCAAAGGATAACGGTTCTTCATTGTAACCTTGTTCAGCTGGCGGTAATCAATACACATGCACATGGAACCATCCTTCTTCTTCACGAACAAAACAGGAGCACCCCACGGTGAAACACTGGGTCGAATAAAACCCTTACCAAGTAATTCCTGTAACTGATCCTTCAACTCCTTCAACTCAGGAGGAGCCATACGATACGGAGGAATGGAAATGGGCTGAGTGCCCGGCAACAGATCAATGCCGAAATCAATGTCTCTATCAGGCGGCATGCACGGAAGATCAGCTGGAAATACATCGGGATAATCCCGTACCACTGGAACAGAATCAACAGATGGGGTATCAACACTAACATCTCTCACATAAGCCAAATACGCGGCACACCCCTTCTCAACCATGCGCTGAGCTTTAAGAAAAGAGATAACTCTACTGGGAGTATGATCTAAAGTACCACTCCACTCAATACGCGGAACACCTGGCATAGCCAGCGTCACGCTCTTGGCGTGACAATCAAGAATAGCAAAGTGGGGCGACAACCAGTCCATGCCCAAAATAATGTCAAAATCCACAATACCGAGTAATAATAAGTCTGCTTTGGTCTCAAAACCACAAATAGTAACCAAACATGATCGATAAACACGGTCCACAACAAGAGAATCTCCCACAAGAGTAGAAACATAAACGGGGGCACTCAAAGAATCTCGAGGCACACCCAAATGCGGAGCAAAGTAAGAAGACACATAAGAGTAAGTAGAGCCGGGATCGAATAGAACCGATGCCTCTCTGTGACAAACCAGAATAATACCTGTAATGACGGAGTCGGAGGCAACATAATATATGGCCCGGCCCCTCTCTCGAGGGCGACCTCTATCTCCCTGACCTTCGCCCCTAACCGGCTGGGCAGGTGGGGTAGCTGCTGGAGCTGTGATCATGGCCTGAGAACTCTGAGGAGCACGCTGCGGCTGAGCAGCCTGTGAAGATGCACCCCTACCATGTCTGGGGCAGTCCCTAACCATGTGGCGTGTATCACCACACTCAAAACAAGCTCTGGGAGGACGCAGTGGCTGTGACTGGCTGGGACTAGGCCTGCTGGGCTGACCTCTGGAAGCACCGCGCGTAGGAAGCGCGCTAGAAACTGGAGGTGCATAATAAGGCTCCTGAGGTGGAGGTGGAGCTGGAGTACTGCCGGCTACTAGAAGAGCTGAATGTATAGGGCGACCCGAATAACCTCTGCCATAATGACCTGCTAATGAGGTACGGGCACTAGAGTAGTGACCCGACTCTCGAGACCTCTTGGCCTCCCTCTCTCCTTGCTCCCTGGCGAGCATACCCTCAATCCTCCTAGCAATGCTTACTACCTGCTGATAAGGAATGTCCATCTCCAACTCTCGAGCCATGCTAGACCTGATGGGCTGAATAAGGCCCTCAATGAACCTGCGAACTCTCTCTCGAACTGTAGCAACCAAAGCCGGTGGATGCCTGGCCAGCCTGGTATAACGGATGGCATACTCTGAAACTGTCATAGCACCCTGGCGCAAGTGCTCAAACTCTGCGCGCCATGAATCTCTGAGGCTCTGGGGAACAAACTCTCTCATAAACATGTCCGAGAACTGGGTCCAAGTCAATGAAGCAGCCTCGACTTGACTGTCTAACTCATAAGTGCGCCACCAATCATAGGCGGCTCCCCAAAGCTGAAAAGCAGTGAAAGAGACCCCGCTGGACTCCACTATGCCCATAGTACGAAGAATGCGATGACACTCCTCCAAAAATCCCAAGGCATCATCTGATGCTAAGCCACTGAACACTGGGGGATCATATTTCTTAAACCTCTCAAGCCTCCGCTGCTCATCCTCTGAAGCAGCTGACCCATCCTCGGGCTGAACTGGTGCTGCAGGCGGTGCCGGAATAATCTCGGGAGCCTGCTCAACCTGCACTCGCTGCTCAGGAGTGCGGACGGCGGGAGTCTGTGCTCCTCCCCCGGCCTGGGATGTGGCTGCAGCAAGGGGAAGCAACCCCGCCTGAGCCAAGGTGGTGTACATGCTCATGAACTGAGCCAAAGTCTCCTGGAGCGCTGGAGTAGTAGTGGCAGTAGTAGGTGTGCCAGGTGCCTGGGCTCCGGCTGGATCTGCTGGTGGTACCTCGGCGGCAGCTCGCGCAGGTGCTCTGGCTGCACCACGTGCGCGTCCTTGACCTCTCCCCCGGCCCCGGCCTCTGACGGCTGCAGTAGGGAGCGCGGGTGCCTGATCATCTCGAGTAGCACGTGTCCTCACCATCTGTGAGAGAATAGAAGTCAGAAGTTTAGAATTGATGTCCAAGAATATCGCACGACGAGGAATTCAAATGAACTGAAGATTTTTTTTCCTAAACAGTTACATAGCCCCTCGTAGATAAGTACAGACGTCTCCGTACCGATCAGCGAGACTCTAATAAACCGGCCTGTGTTCCGTGACTCCTATGAACCTAGAGCTCTGATACCAACTTGTCACGATCCCAGTTCACCCTCCATGAACATGTCGTGATGGCCCCTAGTTCCTATAACTAGGTAAGCCTAACAGTGCGGAATAACAAATTAACATTTGCGGAATAATAAATTAAAACTGAACATACGGAAATAACAACTGTATAAAAGGCCACTCAGCCTATACATCTCAAAATATGCGGAAGTCTACAACTAAATCCCAAAACCCGGAAACTCACGGGAAACGCAGGCTAATAGAATGTAGCAAACTGCTCTACACCAGAATGTCTAAACAACATGAAAGGAAAGAAAAGGAACTATCTGCTAAAGCCGGAATAGAGTAGAGACTCCTGGTCTGCGAACGTAGTAGGTATACCTCAAGTCTCAGCTAGGACTCTCCACCACGAGGATGATACGTCTGGGAGGAAGTACCTGGATCTGCACATGAAAAACATGCGCAGGAAGGGCATGAGTACACCACAGCGGTACTCAGTAAGTGCCAAGCCTAACCTCGGTTGGGTAGTGACGAGGAAGGTCAGGGCCCTACTGAGATAACATAATAAATAATGAGATAACAGAAATAGTTTAAATAAAGTCTACAGCGAGAATCTAAACCAGGTAAATAAGGAAGAACAGTAATAGAAAGCAAAGGTAACAATACACGGAAAACTGCCCTCCACAAGGAATAGTAGCCGGGGGATCTCTTGGTATCCCGAGGATCTCCTGGTATCCTCATCATCAACACTGGGGATCTCTCGGTATCCCGAGGATCTCTTAGTATCCTCAATAAGTAAGTCGGGGATCTCTTGGTATCCTCAATAAGTAAACCGGGGATCTCTTGGTATCCCAATATATATATATATATATATATATATATACGA
>NC_031997.1:24920088-25130662 GCF_001879085.1 Nicotiana attenuata
AATATATATATATATATATAGAAACACATGTGCCAGGGATCTCTTGGTATCCCGCACCCTCAGTCCAGAATATCTCAAGTACAGGGGGGATCTCCCTGGAAGCTGTCTCGTAGTCCCAAATTAAACACACAACAACAACGATTCATAAATCTTGGAACAATGCTAAAAATCAGGACACGAAGTAGTAAATTATAGCCTAACATGCTTCACAGAGTACAATAGCACAGTTAAAGCAAATAAGCAAGTAAGCCAGCTAAACATAAGTCTCTACGCTAGCACAGGTACAAACTTACAGTTAAAATGAACAAGTAAACCAGAAATCTCAATTTAAATACTTCAAGTAGAAACGGATTTACAACAATTAGCTCAAGTACGCGCTCGTCACCTCACTACGGGGCATTCAAATATTCAAAGATCATATCCTAAGGGAAAAGGTCCCCCACACAAAGTTAGACAAACCACTGACCTCGAACCGGCTCAATATCAACTAGAAACCACGCTCTTGCCATGAGTATCAGACTCCAAATGGCCCAAATCTATTCAATTCAATTACACATTGTAAATGACATCGCAACACCTAGTTTTGCTATTAAATTCAAAGCTACGGCGTGAAATTAGGTGAAATGACCAAAATGCCCTTCAGGCCAATGCCTTGGAATCGAATAATTTTAACATTTTTAGAACTCGTACCCTGACGAGTCTAACCATATGAAAATCTCCCAAATCGGAGGTCAAATGCCCACTCAAAAATCAATAGTTTAGGTAATAAAGTTTTACCCCAAATTATCCAATTTTGATTAAATTCGAATTCCGATGATGTATTTAACTATATAATGATGAAATATAACAAGAAGGGACCAAAGAAACATTACCCAGTGATCTTCACTTCAAAACCCACTCGCAATCGCCTTAAATCGAGCTCTCAACTGATTTTGCAAACTTCTGAAATTAAATCCTCGACATTCTATATCTGCCCAGGGATTGCCGCTTCTGCGGACAAGTGACCGCTTCTGCGGTCCCGCTTTTGCGGAACACTGGCCGCTTCTGCGGCTTCCTTTAAAATCCCAGCTTCCGCTTCTGCGGTTCCCATCTCGCAGAAGCGGATCCGCTTCTACGGAATTCCTACCGCTTCTGCGGTTCCCTGGAAGGTGACCAAAAATCGCTTCTACGAAGCCAAGGCCGCTTTTGCGGCTCCGCTTCTGCGGTTCCCAAGCCGCAGAAGCGAAAAGATACCAGAAGCAGCAGAACTGCTACCTCTTAACTTCCAAACTGCTTCCGTTAACCACCCAAAATCATCCCGAGGCCCCCGGGACCTCAACCAAAAGCAGCAATACTACCTAATACCTTATTCAAACTTGTACAAATCTTAAAAACACCTAAAACAACACCGGAAACCCGATTAAATCAAGGATTCAAGCCTAGGAACTTCAATTTCCAACAAACACGCTTTCAATCAAAAGCCTACCCGAACCTCGTCCGAATGACCTGAAATTTTGCACACGCATCCCAAATGACATGACGGAACTGCTGTAACTTCCGGAATTCCAATCCGACCCTCGGATCAAAAACTCACTATTGGACCAGAAACTTAAAAATTCAAACTTCGGCATTTCAAGCCTAAATAAGCTACGGACTTCCAAAATACATTCCGAACACGCTCCCAACCCCGAAATCACCTAACGAAGCTAACGGAACCATCGGATTTCCATTCCGAGGTTGTCTTCACACTGTTCCGACTACGGACCATTTTTCAACACTTAAGCTCTCATTTAGGGACTAAGTGTCCCAAATGTCTCCAAAACTTAACACCGAACGTCCCGGCATGCCAAAATAGCGGAAATGAACTTAGGGGAAGCAGTTAATGGGGGATCGGGGCGTAAATTCCAAAACTGACCGGCCGGGTCGTTACATCCTCCTACACTTAAACATTCGTTCGTCCTCGAACGAGCATAGAGAACATACCTGAGGTAGAAAAAAGATGAGGGTACTGGATGCGCATATCCTGCTCAGTCTCCCAAGTCGCCTCCTCGGTCGGCTGACCCCGCCACTGAACCTTCACTGAAGCGATGTTCTTTGACCTCAACTTCCTGATCTGACTGTGCAAAATAGCCACTGGCTCCTCAACATAGGATAGATCCTTGTCCAGCTGGACTGAACTGAAATCCAACACATGCGACGGATCCCCGTGATATCTCCGGAGCATCGAAACATGAAATACCGGATGAACTCCGGCCAAACTGGGAGGTAAGGCAAGCTCATAGGCAACCTCCCCAACTCGCCTCAAGATCTCAAAAGGGCCAATAAACCTCGGGCTCAACTTTCCTTTCTTCCCAAACCGCATGACGCCTTTCATAGGCGAGACCCGAAGCAGAACCCGCTCACCAACCATATATGAAACATCACGAACCTTCCTGTCCGCGTAACTCTTCTGCCTGGACTGGGCTGTACGGAGTCTATCCTGAATCACCTTAACCTTCTCCAATGCATCCTGAACCATCTCTGTGCCCAATAGCCTGGCCTCGCCCGGCTCAAACCAACCCACCGGAGATCTGCACCTCCTACCATATAAAGCCTTATACGGCGACATCTGAATGCTGGACTGATAGCTGTTATTGTAAGCAAGCTCCGCCAGTGGCAAGAAATGATCCCAAGACCCTCTGAACTCAATCACACACGCACAGAGCATATCCTCAAGAATCTGAATAGTATGCTCGGACTGTCCGTCCGTCTGGGGTGAAATGTTGTGCTCAACTCCATCCAAGTGCCTAACTCCTGCTGCACGGCTCTCCAGAGCCGCGATGTAAACTGAGTACCTCTGTCTGAAATGATAGAAAATAGAATACCATGCAAACGGACGATCTCCCTGATATAAATCTCCGTCAACTGCTCCGATGAATAAGTGGTACACACAGGAATGAAATGAGCGGACTTGGTCAGCCGGTCCACAATAACCCAAATGGAATCAAACTTCTTCAAGGTCCGTGGAAGTCCAGATACAAAATCCATGGTGATGCGCTCCCATTTCCACTCCGGAATCTCTATCTGCTGGAGCAACCCACCCGGGAGCTGGTGCTCATACTTCACCTGCTGGCAGTTGAGGCATCTAGACATATAACCAACTATATCCTTCTTCATCCGCCTCCACCAGTAGTGCTGCCTCAGGTCCTGATACATCTTCGCGGCACCTGGATGGATGGAATACCGCGAACTATGGGCCTCTGCTAGAATCATCTCTCGAAGACCATCAACATTGGGCACACAAATCCGGCTCTGCATCCTCAATGCTCCATCATCTCCAAGGGTCACATCCCAGGCATCTCCACGCTGAACCTTGTCCCGAAGGACAAGCAAATGAGGGTCATCGTACTGCCGCTCCCTGATACGATCAACTAAGGAGGACCGGGAAACCACACAAGCTAGAACTCGACTGGGCTCCGACAGATCCAATCTCACGAACTGGCTGGCTAAGGCCTGAATATCCATCGCCATAGGCCTCTCTGAAGCTGGTAAATATGCCAAACTCCCCAAACTCTCCGCCCAGCAACTCAAGGCATCCGCCACCACATTGGCCTTGCCCGGGTGATATAGGATAGTGATGTCATAATCCTTCAGCAGCTCTAACCACCTCCTCTGACGCATATTGAGATCCTTTTGCTTGAGCAAGTGCTGCAGACTCCGATGATCAGTATAGATATCGCAAGGCACTCCATATAAATAATGACGCCATATCTTCAAGGCATGAACAATGGCAGCTAACTCAAGGTCGTGGACAGGGTAATTCTTTTCATGTATCTTCAACTGTCTGGACGCGTAGGCAATCACCCTACCGTCCTGCATCAACACTGCTCCAAGGCCAACTCTCGAGGCATCACAATAAACTGTATAAGACCCCGAACCGGTAGGCAACATCAAGATAGGGGCTGTAGTCAAAGCTGTCTTGAGCTTTTGAAAGCTCGCCTCACACTCCTCTGTCCACTGAAATGGGGCACCCTTCTGGGTCAATCTAGTCATAGGGGCAGCAATCGATGAAAATCCCTCCACAAAACGACGGTAGTAACCCGCCAAGCCAAGGAAACTGCGAATCTCTGTAGCTAAGGACGGCCTGGGCCAACTCTGCACGGCCTCTACCTTCCTCGGATCCACCCGAATACCCTCGCTAGAAATCACATGGCCTAAGAATGCCACAGAACTCAGCCAAAACTCACATTTTGAGAACTTTGCATATAACTTTTTCTCCCTCAAGATCTATAGCACGGTCCTCAGATGCTGCTCATGATCTTCCCGACTCCGGGAATACACCAGAATATCATCAATAAAAACAATCACGAACGAGTCAAGATATGGCCTGAATACACTGTGCATCAAATGCATAAAAGCTGCTGGGGCATTGGTCAGCCCAAATGACATAACAAGGAACTCGTAATGACCATACCGAGTCCTGAAAGCAGTCTTCGGGATATCTGGCTCCCGAATCTTCAACTGATGGTAACCTGAGCGCAAGTCAATCTTAGAAAACACCTGTGCGCCCTGAAGCTGATCAAACAGATCATCTATACGAGGCAAAGGATAACGGTTCTTCATTGTAACCTTGTTCAACTGGCGGTAGTCAATACACATGCGCATAGAACCATCCTTTTTCTTCACAAACAAAATATGAGCGCCTCACGGTGAAACACTGGGTCGAATAAAACCCTTACCAAGCAATTCCTGCAACTGATCCTTCAACTCCTTCAACTCAGGAGGAGCCATACGATACGGAGGAATGGAAATGGGCTGAGTGCCCGACAACAGATCAATGCCAAAATCAATGTCTCTATCAGGCGGCATGCCCGGAAGATCAGCTAGAAATACATCGGGATAATCCCGTACCACTGGAACAGAATCAACAGAAGGGGTATCAACACTAACATCTCTCACATAAGCCAAATACGCGGCACACCCCTTCTCAACCATGCGCTGAGCTTTAAGAAAAGAGATAACTCTACTGGGAATGTGATCTAAAGTACCACTCCACTCAACACGCGGGATACCTGGCATAGCCAGCGTTACGGTCTTGGCGTGACAATCAAGAATAGTAAAATGGGGCGACAACCAGTCCATGCCCAGAATAATGTCAAAATCCACCATACCGAGTAACAATAAATCTGCTCTGGTCTCAAAACCACGAATAGTAACCAAGCATGACCGATAAACGCAATCCACAACAAGAGAATCTCCCACAGGAGTAGAAACATAAACGGGGGCACTCAAAGAATCCCGAGTCACACCCAAATGTGGAGCAAAGTAAGAAGACACATAAGGGTAAGTAGAGCCCGGATCGAATAGAACCGATACCTCTCTGTGACAAACAAATATAATACCTATAATGACGGAGTCGGAGGCAACAACCTCAATGCGAGCAGGAATACAATAATATCTGGCCCGGCCCCTCTCGCGAGGGCGACTTCTATATCCCCGACCTCCGCCCCTAGCTGGCTGGGCAGGTGGGGTAGCAGCTGGAGCTGTGACCATGGCCTGAGAACCCTGAGGAGCACGCTGTGGCTGAGAAGTCTGTGGGGGCGCGCTCCTCCCAAGTCTGGGGCAATCCCTCACCAAGTGACGTGTATCACCACACTCGTAACAAGCTCTGGGAGGACGCGGTGCCTGTGACTGACTAGGGCCAGGTCTGCTGGACTGACCTTTGGAAGCACCCCGCGCAGGAGGCGCGCTAGAAACTGGAGGTGCATAATAAGGCTCCTGAGGTGTAGGTGGAGCTGGAGTACTGCCCGCTGCTGGAAGAGCTGAATGTACAGGGCGACCCAAATAACCCCTGCCATAACGACCTGCTGATGGGGTACGGGCACCAGAGTAGTGACCCGACTCTCGAGACCTCTTAGCCTCCCTCTCTCCTAGCTCCCTGGCGAGCATACCCTCAATCCACCTAGCAATGCTCACTACCTGATGATTAGGAATGTCCATCTCCAACTCTCGAGCCATGCTAGATCTGATGGGTGGAATAAGACCCTCAATGAACCTGGGAACTCTCTCCCGAACTGTAGCAACCAAAGCCGGTGCATGCCTGGCCAACCTGGTATGATGGATAGCATACTCTGAAACGGTCATAGCACCCTGGCGCAAATGCTCAAACTCTGCGCGCCATGCATCCCTGAGACTCTGGGGGACAAACTCTCTCAAAAACATATCCGAGAACTGGGTCCAAGTCAGTGTAGCAGCCTCGACTGGACTGTCTATCTCATAAGTCCGCCACCAATCATAGGCGGCTCCCCGAAGCTAAAAAGCAGTGAAAGAAACCCCACAGGACTCCACTATGCCCATAGTGCGAAGAATACGATGGCACTCCTCTAGAAATCCCATGGCATCGTCTGATGCTAATCCACTGAACACTGGGGGATCATACTTCTTGAACCTCTCAAGTCTCCGCTGCTCGTCCTCTGAAGCAGCTGACCTATCCTCGGGCTGAACTGGCGCTGCAGGCGGTGCCGGAATAATCTCGGGAGCCTGCTCAACCTGCACTCGCTGCTCAGGAGTGCGGACGACGGGAGTCTGTGCTCCTCCCCCGGCCTGGGATGTGGCTGCAGCAATGGGAAGCAACCCTGCCTGAGCCAAGGTGGTGTACATGCTCATGAACTGAGCCAAAGTCTCCTGGAGCTCTGGAGTAGTAGTGGCAGTAGTAGGTGTGCCAGGTGCCTGGGCTCCGGCTGGATTTGCTGGTGGTACCTCAGCGGCAGCTCGCGCAGGTGCTCTGGCTGCACCACGTGCGCGTCCTTGACCTCTCCCCCGGCCCCGGCCTCTAGCGGCTGCAGTAGGGGGCGCGGGTGCCTGATCATCTCGAGTAGCACGTGTCCTCACCATCTGTGAGAGAATAGAAGTCAGAAGTTTAGAATTGATGTCCAAAAATAACACACGACGAGGAATTCAAATGAAATGAAGATTTTTCCTAAACAGTTACATAGCCCCTCGTAGATAAGTACAGACGTCTCCGTACCGATCAGCGAGACTCTAATAAATCGGCCTGTTTTTCGTGACTCCTATGAACTTAGAGCTCTGACACCAACTTGTCACGACCCCAGTTCACCCTGCATGAACATGTCGTGATGGCACCTAGTTCCTACAACTAGGTAAGCCTAACAGTGCGGAATAACAAATTAACATTTGCGGAATAATTAATTAAAACTGAACATACGGAAATAACAACTGTATATAAGGCCACTCGGCCTATACAACTCAAAAATAGGCGGAAGTCTGCAACTAAATCCCAAAACCCGGAAACTCACGGGAAACACAGGCTAATGGAATGTAGTAATCTGCTCTACACCAGAATGTCTAAACAACATGAAAGGAAAGAAAAGAACTATCTGCTAAAGCCGGAATAGAGTAGAGACTCCTGGTCTGCGGACGTAGCAGATATACCTCAAGTCTCAGCTAGGACTCTCCACCACAAGGATGATACGCCTGGGAGGAAGTACCTGGATCTGCACATGAAGAAAAAAAAAAACATGCGCAGAAGAGGCATGAGTACACCACAGCGGTACTCAGTAAGTGCCAAGCCTAACCACGGTTGGGTAGTGACGAGGAAGGTCAGGGCCCTACTGAGATAACATAATAAATAATGAGATAACAGAAACAGTTTAAATAAAGTCTACAGCGAGAATCTAAGCCAGGTAAATAAGGAAGAACAGTAACAGAAAACAAAGGTAACAATACACGGAAAACTGCTCTCAACAAGGAATGGTAGCCGGGGGGATCTCTTGGTATCCCGAGGATCTCTTGGTATCCTCATCATCAACACTGGGGATCTCTCGGTATCCCGAGGATCTCTTGGTATCCTCAATAAGTAAGTCGGGGATCTCTTGGTATCCCAATATATATATACAGAAACACATGTGCTAGGGATCTCTTGGTATCCCGCACCCTCAGTCCAGAATATATCAAGTACATGGGGATCTCCCGGGAAGCCGTCCCGTAGTCCCAAATTAAACAGACAACAACAACGATTCATAAATCTCGGAACAATGCTAAAAATTAGGACACGAAGTAGTAAATTATAGCCTAACATGTTTCACAGAGAACAAATAGTACAGTTAAAGCAAATAAGCAAGTAAGCCAGCTAAACATAAGTCTCTAAGCTAGCACAGGTACAAACTTACAGTTAAAATGAACAAGTAAACAAGAAATCTCAATTTAAATACTCCAAGTAGAAACGGATTTACAACAATTAGCTCAAGTAAGCGCTCGTCACCTCACGTACGAGGCATTCAAATATTCAAGATCATATCCTAAGGGAAAAGGTCCCCCACACAAAGTTAGACAAGCCACTTACCTCGAACCGGCTCAATATCAACTAGAAACCACGCTCTTGCCACGAGTATCCGACTCCAAATGGCCCAAATGTATTCAATTCAATTACACATTGTAAATAACATCGCAAACACCTGGTTTTGCTATTAAATTCAAAGCTACGACATGAAATTAGGTGAAATGACCAAAATGCCCTTCAGGCCAACGCCTCGGAATCAAATAATTTTCATATTTTTAGAACCCCCGTACCCTGACGAGTCTAACCATATAAAAAATCTCCCAAATCGGAGGTCAAATGCCCACTCAAAACTCAATAGTTTAGGTAATGAAGTTTTACCCCAAATTATCCAATTTTTGATCCTAAATTCGAATTCCGATGATGTATTTAACTATATAATGATGAAATATAACAAGAAGGGATCAAAGAAACATTACTTAGTGATCTTCACTTCAAAACCCACTCAAAATCGCCTTAAACCGAGCTCTCAATTGATTTTGCAAACTTATGAAATTAAACCCTCGACATTTCTATTTCTGCCCAGGGATTTCCGCTTCTGCGGACAAGTGACCGCTTCTACGGTCCCGCTTTTGCGGAACACTGGCCGCTTCTGCGGCTTCCTTTAAAATCCCTGCTTCCGCTTCTGCGGTTCCCATCTCGCAGAAGTGGATCCGCTTCTGCGGAATTCCTACTGCTTTTGCGGTTTCCTGGAAGGTGACGAAAAAACGCTTCTGCGAAGCCAAGGCCGCTTTTGCGGCTCCGCTTCTGCGGTTCCCAAGCCGCAGAAGTGAAAAGATACCAGAAGCAGCAGAACTGCTACCTCTTAACTTCCAAACTTCTTCCGTTAACCACTCGAAATCACCCCGAGGCCCCCGGGACCTCAACCAAAAGCACAAATACCACCTAATACCTTATTCAAACTTGTACCAATCCTAAAAACACCTAAAACAACACCGGAAACCCGATTAAATCAAGGATTCAAGCCTAGGAACTTCAATTTCCAACAAAACACGCTTTCGATCAAAAACCTACCCGAACCTCGTCTGAATGACCTGAAATTTTGCACACACATCCCAAATGACATGACGGAACTGCTGTAACTCTCGGAATTCCAATCCGACCCTCGGATCAAAAACTCACTATTGGACCGGAACTTCAAAAATTCAAACTTCGGCATTTCAAGCCTAAATAAGCTACGGACTTCCAAAATACATTCCGAACACGCTCCCAACCCCGAAATCACCTAACGAAGCTAACGGAACCATCAGATTTCCATTCCGAGGTTGTCTTCACACTGTTCCGACTACGGACCATTTTTCAACACTTAAGCTCTCATTTAGGGACTAAGTGTTCCAAAACTCTCCAAAACTTAACACCGAACGTCCCGGCATGCCAAAATAGCAGAAATAAACTTAGGGGAAGCAGTTAACTGGGGATCGAGGCAAATATTCCAAAAACGACCGGCCGGGTCGTTACAATTAACTTTGGTTTGTGCCATAATTGTGAATCAGTTATGACTTAGAAGGGCTGACTTCGAGGTTAGTGCAGGGAATAATATTGCCGGAGAGGTGATGTATTATATTCCATGGACATATGGGAATCTTGGAATGATTCGGGTTTTGTTATTCGTGGTAGACATAGTGTGAAAGAAGAAGGGATTCACTCGGTTCCTTCTTAAGGTATTTGTGTGCTACTGGAGCTTAAGTTGTTCGGCTCGTATTGGCGGTGGATTTGAGATTAGAGTAGGGTGGATGACTCTCGAATAGGTTCTAGTGAGTTCAAGATCCATATGTAGTATTTGAGGATTTCCCGAATTTGTGAATTTCTAAGATATGAGATTTATATTGGATGGTGTCGATACTTGCAACAATTTTGTATCATTAGTGATGCTACATTTATGTAAGGCACAGTTAAAATTTCCTACTTATGTAAGATTTAAAAATGCGCCAGCGGTATTTGGGAATAACATATTCGAGTATTAAAGGAGACCTATGGGATAGAACCACATCATTTTGAAATGAAAATATTTGTTTAAGGTGCGTTGGAACATATTAAGGAGTTTTGTGAATGAGAAGACTTTGTATGTAACAAGTTGGATACATTAAATGGAAAGAATGTTATTATATAAGCATGGTTTCATACTTATATGAAGGATTAGAAGTCAATTCGGGTCTATATCATAACAAGGTATCAATTGAGGGTGAATGTAGAAGAAAGAAATGGAAAAAGAAAATAACTGGGAGCGTGCTAGGGATAGTGCAACGCATGGATTGTGGCACGCCAACCCTCTCAGCAACTTTGAAAACCAGTGAAGTATAGGCATTTGGCGCTGGCACTGACACGTTACCCCCACCTGAAGTTTTTCTTTTAAGTACTTACTTTAGGGGTTCATTTCCCCCACTTCAATTGGACGGATTTTGGAGCTCTTCTCCACTCTCTCAAGACCACAAAGTCCTCTCTTCTTCAAGGTAAGAAATCTCCTGTATCTTGGTGAGAAATCCCATCATTTCCACACTAGTATTGATGAAATCTACACATGAAATCCTTAGATTTTCAAGACATTTCTTCAAGAATTCAAAAGGAGGGTTTTGCAAGATATCTTCCAAACGGTAATCATACACCCTTTGACTTACATGCATGAATTTATTATGGGAATATGAGTATGAAATAAGTATTGGGACTCATGGGATGGTGATTGGAAGCCATAATTTCCCAATTTAAATACATAGCCATTGTAGAGATTGAAAGGTAATTTTTTGATGGAATTTTGTTGGTTGGGTGTGGATGGATGGTCATGCATGTGATGTTGGAAGTTATAAAATATTTAAGAATGATGGTAGGATAATTTTTTGATAAATAGTTGTGGTTGGATGAACTAATTCTATGGCCGTGAGATGTAAAGATTTATGCCTGCTAGGTGTTTGATAAAGTATCTAGATGATCTAGATTGTGGAAATTGCTACTAATATTGGTTCAATTGGATGTTGTTATTGTAGATTGAAGTTTCTTAGTGTAGTGGATCATTGTGATTTCACTATGGGCGAATTTGAGGTATGTTGGCTAAACTTTCTCTCTTAGAATCGAATTCCATAATGATCTAGTAAGTTCAAGTATGGTTGGCTCAAGATTACTAATTTCTATATTCCGGTTTATTTCTTATAAAAATGACTATTCCAAATTGGTTTTATGTCGTAAGATATATGTTCAAAGTATGGATTGCGTATTAAAATGTATGGCTTGAGTCGTGTTCAATTAAAAGCTAGTATGCCACATCGTGTGAGAAAAACTCGATATGCATAAGACTCTAAGCTGCTCATATGTGTACCTAAAGTATTGATTGGAAAGGTCTTGTTGTTGATAATCTATAATGATGCTTGAAAATGAAATAAGTGAATTGGGGATATAGAGTGTGGCCAACGTGCCAAGAATTTAAGTTATGATTGTGACTAGTGGTGCCAATGAAATGAGGGGATGTGATAAAGATTATGAAATGAGCCTCGACTCAGCTATTTAAAAATGATTTCGAAAATAGAATTGCCTTAAAAGCTTTTGTACTCAATTCCTGCCCATAAGTGGTTGTTTTAACTAATGATTTGCTTTATGAATGTATCCAGCGTGATTCGTGTTCTTACATACTCAGGTGTTGAAATTGTATATTGTCATTTATGGGAAAGGGTGTTGCAAGAATAAATAGTGTATTGATTGTTTATGGTTTTGAGGTGTGTTTCTATTGCTGGTCGGTATGCCCCATTCTTTGGGAAGAAACCTTTTGTGTTTAAAGTTTCCATTACTAATGAATTTCAGGTATATGATTGCTGAAATATTCGATATGTTGATATTTGATGGCGATCTTCAAATTGAAAGAGGTGAAAGTGTGGAATATGAAATACGTCTACCATGCCAGGAATAAAGAATTTTGTGACTGGCCAAATGAGCCAAGGAAATATTGTTGTTGTGAGTGATTGGAAATACTAATGAGAATTTATACAATGTGAAAGATGTTGAGGTGAGTACAACTGTATTTATGTAACCTTTGTGTGCAAATCAAATCAAATTTTTTTGGGAGTATCATCAGCAAAAATCGATGAAGGGTGGGTCATAAGACCCACACCTGAAATTACACGTGCCGGTGTAGTGGTGGATTGTGATTTTTCCCCTTATTTGGGATGAAATTGAAATATTGGTGAAACTATGATTATTCCCCTTAATTGGGATGAAACTGGTAATAGTTGTGAATTGGAAAAGTCAACCCACATAACATATATGGGAAGGCGGCCTAGCTGATCGGGTGGAGATTGGACGCCATGTTGCGCACATGGTGGTACTACTCTTGGTAACAACTTTCTTTCGCATCACATGTCAAACCATATTGTTCGTGGGGAGATGTCCTAGTCGATCAGGCTTGATCGGACTCCGTGCTAACAAAGACGATGGTATATCGGTGCTAATGATCTCCCAACCAAAAATATATATTATTTTCATATTTTGAAAATTGTTATGCTTCAATTGGGCATTTGGATATTGTTGTTTGTGACTTGCTGTTTCTATGGTTTTCCATTTCTTATATGGTCATTCTATTTTGAAAGAGGACTTTTAGCTTTACATACTAGTGCTATTTGATGGTACTAACGTCCCTTTTGCCGCGGGCGCTACATCTTTAATGGATGCAGGTTGTTCTACAGTAGGTGGTATTGATCTGTGATAGTGGTACACTCTCTTTAGCTGACTTGGTAAGCCCCACTTCATTTCGGGGTCATGTATATTTTGTTTCTCATGTACTGTGTTTTAAGGTATAGCCGGGGCCTTGTTGTCGGTATTTCCATATTACTCTTCAGTTGTACTTAGAGGCTCCGTAGACAGGTTGTGGGTGGTGTTTGATGTTGGGAATTGAAATAGAAATGTTGTTATTTGGCAAACATGTTTTTCATTAAACTCGTAATATTTTGGAAATTATGAATGAAACTGCTAATGGGAATAAAATTGAAGTTTTTAACGAAATCTTTTCAGCGTTTGATTAATGGAGTACATCTCCTATTATTTCATGAATGAGTTTGGGTAGAAGGAAATCTAACAGGTTTGCTCGGCCAGGTTCACTCGGTTAAGCGTCGGCCGCGCTCCCCGAGTTTAGGGCGTGACAAACTTGGTATCAGAGCCTAAGGTTTTAAAGTGTCCTAGGATGTCTTGGAGCCGTGTCTAGTAGAGTCCTTATCGGTGTGTTGTCGACCACATTATAATAAGGAGACTACTTGGACATTTAGGAATAACACCGTTCTTTAATATACCAGATCATACAATAGAGCTCAAGATTGGTAACTAATTTCCTCGTCATGTCTCATTTTCCTAGATGAGTAATCCACGAGTTCGAAGCAGCAAGGAGGGAATAACCCCGCCATTGAATCTGGGGAGATTGCACAAGAGTTCATTGAGAGAATGCGTCAAGACGTGGAGGGGTTGGAAGAACTTGTTGCTAGGGGAAATGTCATTGTTCCTACCCATGTCACCATACCACCGGATCGTGTGGTGAAAGTATCTGAGAAACGAAAAAGGGTTGTTGGTTCTAATGAGTCGGATTGTTTGGTTTTCAAGAAGCGTCACTTGGGGTGATTTTGGATGACTCTTGAAATATGCTATGGTTTTGGAAAGAAGGGGCACAAGAAAAACAAATGCCCTAGGTTGGGTACACCCATTTCGGTCTGCCCGATATGCGGGAAGGAATATTTGGCGTCGTGTCATGAGTATGATCACCAGCGTATTACGGATGTTAGATTTGGGCAATTCTAAAGGCCCACGCAACAAACGGATACAGGGATTGTTACTCCTACCATGGGGGCTTGGAGGAAGGATAAGGGGTATGCTTATGATGTATGCAAAAAGGTAAATATCATGTCAGTGGGTCCAGTCAGTGTAGTGGACGTCATCCTCTTGTGTGAAGTGTAGGAGATGTCATTCAGGGGTATGTCACTATGGTACCAATGTATGTTACGGATGTGGAGTCGAGGGGTATCAGTTAAGGAACTGCCCCATCATTCTAAAGTTACAAAGCAAATCACTCCTTAGTACATTATTTTGAACACCACATACTTTTCCTTGTTCTAAATGAACATATATAGTGAGAGCCTGCATAAATATGGTCTCAACAAGAATCTGAATCACAAAACAATGCATGTATCTACTCTTTGAACAAGACACATTATTCATGAAGCCTCTTTATCACAATTATCTTACATACAACCTCTTGAGGAATTGAGTTCGATAAGGATTTTTTTTGAAATGAGTTAGAACCCTAGGTTAATACTTCCCACTTGCTTCCGTAAATTTTCAACAAGGGACTGTACCTGATGAGTTTCTTACTGAAGCTTTTTTATTCAAATGGATAACATCTGCTCATTGTGCTTATGCATGCACCATCGTAAAGTTTACCTATGTGGTGTCAAGTTCAATGTAAAGCAGCCAAGTGTTGCGATCCTTCTTGAGTCACTCTTTTTCTCTCCAGTGTATATGGCTCCTATGGTTTGAACACACACTCTACTCCTTTGTGATTATTATCATGAAACCTTTTCACTGTCTAAGCATGAGAGCATATCCCAACACCCATCATGTGTGCATATGTTAATTGAAAGGGTCACTTGTCCGCATAAAGTTTCTGAGAATTTTGAAATTTTAGCGAATTCGTCACAGGAAGATCTTTTGTTTGCCCATATCAGTATGACTCTCAGTTCCACTTAGATCATTCTGCAATATGTATCTCACTTTGTTCCTAGTATTATAGTTGCCCATAAAGTGGCCTGATATTGCAGCTTGAGAATCATTATGGAAGAAACACATGTAGCTCAAAACAAAGTAATCATTCTCTCTAACCAGCACATGATTTCATCCTGATATTAAGATGTCCTAGCTGTATAGTTTCACTCGTGAAAGGTTCAGAATAGATGTTTCAGGTTTTGGCACATATCACAGGCATATTGATTTGAAGGACAAGTTTGTCGTATCTTTAGTCCTCATGTAGGATCAACTATCGGGAAGGGTTAAGTTGTTTGAATTATAATAATCTCATAAGTCTTCAACTTCTTTTTTTCATTCTCATGTGCTTGTGGCATAGATTGCTTGTGTCAGTTAATGTTCGGAGTGTAATCCAACTTTATGTATTTTTGAAACCTCTATCACATTCAGGGTGCCGGAATATCCTCATTTCGAGTAAACTTATTTTCCTTACACTCAAGTAGGCAACTGGTGTCACGTACTTTACTATTCCTCCTTAAGGATTTCTATTGCCAATATACTGGTTAACTCTATGCCTCATTTGTCAAATCAATGATGTCATTACAATGATAACCATGCTAGCATTGTCAGTAGTAATCTTCATGTCCCTTAGGATACAATCTCCTGAAATACTCTGCTCAGCACATTGATGGATTCTTAATAATTCCAGCCCAATCTCGAACCTCGTTGGTCCTATTTATTGTAAATCTATGGGGGTTGAAGGTTTAAATATGTCAAAGAAGAAGAATCATTCCTTGATCAAACATAATGGGTAGGAAACTCTACGGTCACATTCATTCTAGCGCATCATTTAATAATTGTTAAAGGTCGCCAAAGGTTTAATTTGAGTGTTCTACGTAGGGATTATGAGTTGAGGAAAGCGAACGGGTTATTCTCAAGATTTTCTCCATGAAGATATTATGTTAATTGTTAATAAAGATAAGGTAGGTGAATTGCGCATTTGGCCTTATGGAATCTTGAAGGAAATAGGCTAAACTATGAGTATGATGTCTGTCGTGCCCCTTTTTCTCGAGAAATTGGGTTTCGACACGTGACAACTCTTTTAAGGAAGGTGTTAAAAGAGAGAGTCGCCACTTTGAGGTGTGTTAGGGCACCTATTTGCAAATAACTCTGGTTTAACCAGTTGCGTCACCAAAGATTGGGTAAGGGCTCAAATTACCTTGAAGAGAAGGTGTTAGGCACTCCTCGAGGTCCACAACTGTGGGTCCCGACCAAACTTGAATTATATGAATTAGTCAGACAGACCAAGACAAAAAAGCAAGTAGTTTGGGAAAATTCATTATTAAAAGACTTATAATAAATACAAACACTTGACTCACAGATTAAACCTATAGGTGCTATGCCTGGTTGATTTACGCAGTCTAAAACTGTTGGGGAAAAGCCCCAGAATTATTCACGCCCTCTAACAGTAGCGTACATATAGCAGTAGTCGAGTGGTCTAGTATTAACCAATTATGGCGAGCAATTATTCCCTATAGGCATGATCTCTAATGTATAGTACTTAAAGCCTATTTTATCATAATAATAAACCCTATAGACATATTTTCTAGGTGAATAGTGCAAGACAATGGCAAAGGAAGTGATCAAAATCCTATTGGCATGATTTCTAATGATCAGCGCGATACAGTATCAAATGAAGTGATCAAAATCCACTAGGCATGATGGCTAGTGAATATGTTGAGGCGAATGGAAAGATAGTTTATAGATATTTGTTCCTATAGGCAGGTTCTCTAACAACACATAGCAGTAAGAACAGTTGCAGCATTTGAATTCATGTTTGCTAACAGGCAGTGTATATGTGTATGCTTCCCCTAATGACATGATTTCTACAGTGCACATATAGACTAAACGACACATATAGCAAGTGAATCAATGAGTCCTATAGGAATATTATCTAACCCTTTTATATAGATATTAAGAATCTAACCCTTCCCATTTTTACTAATTCCCCAATTGTTTATTAAAAAGTTATTACATGCCCAATAATAAAGTAGTTACAAATGTAGTACAAATAGTGGCAATAAGCCCACAACAGACTCAAATAAATACCCAGCATTGTTTGGGCCTTCAGCAACATGCCCAGACTTTCAACAAAAGCCATGTTCATCAACGCAACCCGAAATCCTTAGAAGAGCTCGAAGCCAAATCACACTATCATATTGCCAAGCATTGAATTACTTAAGCCAAATAGCTTACATGTTTATGGGACAGTAAGAAGAAGGAACTGGGATAATTCAGGTTCTAGCGTTAGAGGAGATGATTAAGGACCCAAACCCTAGTGTGTCAGAGTTCACAAGGGCCTCTAAAGGACCCCGAGCAATGCTCACACTAGGGAGGTCAGTAGTAAAAACCTTGGGCCACCATCACTACCCCTACTTCCTTCTTTTTAGAAATACCGCATGACTGCAAAGCTTTGTTTGTAGCCCGGAGTGCCTCAAACTTTGTCACTATTCCGCTCTTAATCCCTTCTTCTATTCTTTCTCCCAATTTGATGATGTCAGAAAATTTATGGTTTTCAATAACCATTAGTCTCTCGTAGTATTGCGGATCCTGGGCTCGGATAAAGAACTTATTCATCTATTCTTCTTCTAGTGCTGGCCTTACATTCACAGCTTCAGACCTCCATCGAGTAGCATACTCACAGAAAGTTTCTGTTGGCTTCTTCTTATGATTCAGAATGTAGAAGACGTCTGGTGCATCTTCCGTATTGAACTTGAACTGATCCATAAAATCTAACGCCATGCTTACCCAGTTAACCCATTTCTTCGGGTTTTGACTAATCTACCAGGCAGGGCGTCTTCAATGAGGATCCTCATGAACAACTTCATGCGGATTCTTTCATCTTTACCAACCCCTACGAGCTTGTCACAATATGTTCTCAAGTGTACCTTCGGATCACCAGTCCCGTCAAACATTTCGATCTTAGGAGGTTTGTAACCCTCTGGTAGTTCTACGTTCGGCTGAATACATAAATCCTCATAATTCAAACCTTCGACGCCTTTACTGCCTTTAACACCTTGAACTCGACTAGTAAGTTTCTTGAGTTCCTCTTCCATGTTCTTGATGAGTATGTCCTTCTCGCAGACCCCGTTGTGTACAGGGTCTGTTGTGGAGTGTGGGGTAAGGTATCCACGTATATAGGGTTGCTTTGATGGACTCCAGGAATTTGGGCGTAGTGATGGTCGTTGGTTGAGTTTTGGGGATCAGGGGTAGGTTGTGGTGCGTTTTGAGGAGTATGGTAGGTGGTGGTTTGTGGATACTGGGTTGGATGGTGATGATGTTGTTGAGGGGTCAGTACTGGCGGAGGATTAGGAATTTGAGGAGGTGTGGCATACTGATGAGATGCCGGAGGATTTTTTTGGTTTTGTGTGTTCTAGGGAAGTGCTGGGTTTTGGGCATTTTGTTGGTTGACATCGGGGACGTTTAGGGTAAGGGAAAGATTTGCCAAGTTTCGGACCTGCTCAAGTTCCCCTTGTAACTCCAATATCTTTTGTTCAAGCCATAAAACCAAGTCATTATGTTCCGGAGTACTCCGACCATCCGAAGTCTCGACATTCTCTACATGCGTAGCGTTATCTTTCCTGATACCGTTCATATCATCCATTCTGGCTTTTCCCTTACTTTTAGGATCACTTGGAGGAGAGGAGGTGTAGGACCTCTAGATCTGGTAAGATATGCTGATGATGCTAGTATGCATGAACAAACCTTAGGGGATGGGAATAAACAAACAAAGAAAAGAAGAAAACAAAAGGTAAACAAGTCAGTAAGGGTGTTAAAAGGATGTTTGCGGTAGTTAAATATGTTTACCGTGAAAATGGTAATAAGAATTAAATTTGATTATGAGGTTCTAAAAATACGTGATCTATTTTTATGCTAGTTGTAAAGTGATAGATTCTAAGTAAAAGGTTAGGAATCAGGATTACAGCTTAGAAACGATATGATAGTCGAACCAAACAATTCAAATCGGGGGTCTCGAGCTGTCGATTGTAAGGCCTCGGGGTCGAGCTGGTTGGCCTATTCGGGGCAGTCGAGAGGGGGATAATAGTTATGAGAGCTATGATGATGGCCCTTTATGATCAATAATAAGCAATAAGTGAAGAACAATAAATAGAACACAATGTATATAAGCGATAAATGAAGTAGTGAAACTAAAAGAATATGTTAGAGAGCAGAGAGAATGTTCTTGTGTATTTAGTATTGAGCATCAGATCTTTACAAAGTGACAAGGATCCCCTTTATATATGAGGAGGAACCCCAGCATAGTACAAATACATTTAATACAAAGATATGGAGATGGGGCAGCTAGCTGTCGCCATGATTCAGGTCTAAACTTAGCCCACCGGACATTGTCAGCTCTAGTTATGTGCCTTGGTAACTCCCCACTTTTTCATCACAACCGTTGGTCTGCACTGCCCCCCGGTCGATAGCCCTCGAGGGTGAACCTCGACCATAATCTTGAACCTGTGAAATGTGCTTACGAGCCATCACAATGATGGAAAGTTGGACGCTCCGATTCTACTGCATACAGATAGTCCCCGCGTTTCTTAGAGTGAAAATGATAAGAAACGACCTTGAATTCCTGCCCCACTAGCACTTCCGTAATGGCGGCAGTCATAGGGTGCCAAAGATTGCATACACATAGCCATTTGAAAGCCTTTGCATTGATTACAGCAGCTGGCTGTCCTTGGGCCTTCTTCAATGCGCGTGCGGGGCGTCTATAAATACCCCTTTTCTCGTTCTTTGTAACTCTATGCGCCACCAAGCTCCCAAAAGGGTTCCTTCTACCTTCACTTTCATTCATTCTTCGAGACGCAATTCCCCCTTTTCCTCAGAAATCTTTTAGGAAATGCGAAAACTTCCGCCTCTGCTTCTCAGGAGAACACGAACTCCTCCTCCTCGATTCCATCTAAAGGCAAAGCGGCAATGCCTCTTTATGCTGAGGAATGCGTTCCGGGATTCTTTACAACGACTTCCGATTTCAAGGTCGAGAGACCGTCTTCAAAGCCGGGGCGTTGCGAGCCTGTGTCTCAGTATATTAGCTCAATAATAGACGTCGGAAGGGTGAGGACTGATTGCCGCTGGGGGGATGCGGTGCTTGTGGAGATCCCTTCTCGAGAGGAGGATATAACGACATTCAAAGCCGATTTTCTCAGTGTGTATACTTATCCATATACCCTTGGGCCGGTGGGGCCATCCTCGCCCCCGATAGACCCCGTGATCCTTGATTTCTACCAATGGCATCGAGTAACCCTCGGCCAAATTCACCCTTCGTTCTGGCGCATTGTCTACATGATCAGGTATTATGTGAACATGATTGAGGAGATGCCCTTCACCCTCGATCACCTGATCGGGATGTACATCCCCCGTATCTTCCGTGGGGGTCTGATTAAGCTCCACTACCGAGCTTCGAGGGCCTTCTTTGCTTGCGTTGAAGAAGTCGGGATTGGAGGGTGGATGAGTCATTTTGTTCGAGTTAGGACCTCTGACCTGATCCCGGTGGGAAGGATGCCGTTCCCCGAAAAGTGGAACATGGGACGTAAGTAGATAGGCTATCTAGCATTTCCTTGCTTCTTTTTAGGTACATCTTTCCATGCGCTTAATTTATTCTGCTGATGCAGCCGTAGCAATTTAACCTGGTGCGGTCACGGACCTCTTGGACTGGGTCGTCCAGCTAGACTCAATTTGCCCATGCGCTGAGCGAGTGTGGATCTGTCCCAAGCTCTTTGGGAAGCCAAGGACCATGGTGAGGCTTTACTTCTACGGCAGTCGTTCCTTTTAATAAGAATTGTTATTGATAGCATCCCTACTCCCTGTGCTTGCCATTTGTATTTGTGTAGGTCTGGGGGAAATCCCCTTGATGAGGGGGGCATCGCTTGGTGAAGAGGGTACCTCAGGGCCCGATGAAGAGAAGAAAAGGCCTGTACAAGCTTTTTCCAAAGCATACGGCTTTCTACAACGGCAACCGTCGACTGAACCTTCGGAATCCAAGAAGGCCAAGGTCGAAGAAACTAAGGCCGACCCGACAGCCTAATTCCAGAGGCAACGGAGAGTCCCCGAGTTGAAGGCGAGGGGGAAAATGATTTCTCGATGGCGTCCGGGACTCTCATGCCATAGGGATGGTGGCTCCCAAGCCGGAGCTTGATGTCATCGCGGTCCAATTTCGGGCTGGAGAGGCTACAGAAGGGGTGTCGAGTGATGCTCCCGAGCCGGCCGATGGCCAAAATATCCCTCTAGCTATGACACATTCGGTAGGTGGTTCGGAGGAAACCGATTCCGGAGTCCTGCAGGGACAAGGGGCGATTCTGATTGACCCTGTTGGTGTTATCGACCCTGTTGGTGTTATCGTGGTGAGTGACTCTCCTCAGGGAACGATCTTACTTCCTAGGTGAACACAAGATGCCCAGAATGAAGAACCTTCTGATGCGGGGGTGCTCATCGGAGGTAGAGATGGACAGGCTTTGTAAGCAGGTAGTTCTTGTAAATCCTGCCTGTCGTCCTGATCTTTATCTTTCTAACTTGTCTTTTTCATGCTTCAGGCCAGGGCGCTTTACAATCAGACTTTCGCCCGGTGTCAGGCTGAGGCGGCCCGTTACCAGCATGAGAAGACTCATCTTATTGAACATGTTACCTAGTTTTTGTTTGCTATTTCCTGGATATTTGTCGGATCCCAACGCTTTGACATCTTTGATCTGATTTGTGCAGTTTGAGAAGGATGGTGCCCTAATAAGGGATGAGCTTCGAGTTAGAGATTCTGAAGTTCTCGAACTCAAACGGCATGTGAGAGAGATAACTTCTGAGAGGGATACCCTCCAGGAAAAGATGGACTTAGTTGGGCGTCAGCTTCGTGACGCGAGGGCGGATAGTGACAAGTATAGAGGTCTCCATTCTGAGTTAGTAGCTGCACTATACGGGATCAAAACTGAAGCCGAGGCGCTCATATCTTTGCATAAAGAGGATACCGTTGCGATAAATGCTCTAGCCGGGAGAGCACCTGAGGAGGCTGAGCTGAAATTGACTCGAGCTGTGGAGCGTGCTCGGTTGGAATCTTAGAGGTAGACTCTCGAGGATATACACGCGAGGGGTATTAACTTGTGTGCCGAGCTCGAGAGGGTGAAGACCCTAGAAAAGAAAGATGCTGCCTTGTCTGCTTCCGGAGGTGCGTTGGGTAGTGGCTCAGGAGATGATGAGAATAAAGGTGGAGCACCTAGAGGGAAGAGGCCGTTAGAGTACCCGAAGTTGTAGCCGGAACCGTTGGGGTGCTACCTCCGGCGGAGCCATCGAATATGTAGGCTTGATGACAGATTAGGGTTTTGTTTGGTTCCTTCTTTGTAAGGGTTTTTAAAGGCCTTGTAATCACGCCTCTGTGAGCAATATGTATAAAAAGCTTTTCGTTTCCTATCCCTTCTTTTCCCCTTTGTTTTTCGAAAATAATATGTGATGTTTTTTGGTAATCGATCTGAGATTTCAGATTTGGGTTAGACCCTAAGGTTTTTGCTGTTGCTGAGCGACCCGCAACGGTCGAAGGTCAGTCCCTGAGCATTCTCGGGTTAGACCGGGCTCTTATGCATCTGGTTGGTATGACCTTTGATTTTAGTGCTGGCGATAGTGGCTCTTACGCATTGGGTCGGTACGCCCTTTAATTTTAGTGCTGGCGACAGTGGCTCTTACGCATCGGGTCGGTACGACCTCTTAGTATAAGCTGGAGTTTGAGATCTTATGCTTTTGCTCTCAGGTATTTTTAGTTAACTGTTCTGGGTTCAGTCTTCGAGCCGGGTTTCGACTCGAGCTCATTTGACCCTCAAGTTTTTTTAAATTTCAAGCTGGCCCTTAGGCTCTTATGCGTTGGGTCGATGCGACCTTTTGTATGGGCTGGCGACAGTGGCTCTTATGCTTTGGGTCGATGTGACCTTTTATGCAAGCTGGCGACAATGGCTCTTACGCTTTGGGTCAATGCAACCTCTAATATAGGCTTTATTTTTCCCTCGTTAAGGATTTTTGAGATTGCGTTTGCCTGACTCTTCGGCGGTTTGATAAAAACCTCGATTATGAGCCGTTATATGGCGATGATCGAGCACCTCGTGAGGTTTGGCTCGGAGGCTGAGTATCTCGAAGCCTATAATTTGGAGCTGACATGGTCACAGCTCTTTTGCCTATGTCGAGGGTAGCCTATTTAACCGGTTCTTTTTGAAGTTGATTCGAAGTAATTGAAGGCCTGTGATTTTGTTGCGATGGTCGGGCGTCCCCGAGTAGCGTTAGTTTGGCTGGTACATCCTTGTGATCGTAGTCATTTGGGTTTGACCGGAGCCTTTTTAGTCCCGAGTGAAGTAGTGTCGGCATCTATATCGAGGGTATGCCTTTTAGGGGTCTTACAAGTTTGATATATAGCCTTAACTTTGAGATTGGGTTTATGACTTTAGCAAGTTCTTACAAGTTTTACATGCCTTTGAGGTCTTACGGTTTTGGATACTTGTTACAAGTATGGTTTATGCCTTGCTTGAGGTCTTACAGATATTGTTGTTGCCTTATATAGGTCTTACGAGATCGAGTCTACCCGCTTGGGGTCTTATGGCCTCGGGATTTTAATAAGTTGTGATTGGCGACAGTCCCCGAGTCATCGAGGGTACCTTGGCTCGGGAGCCATTACTTGTAAACTTGGTATTGCTTTATTGAGAGCTTACGATTTTGGAGTTTCCAACCCGGAGCTTACGATTTCGGGGCGCTTTTGGCTTTGGAGCCATTTTGTGACTTTGACGTTGCCTCGTTGAGGGCTTATGAGTTTGGAGCTCCGACCCGGAGGTCATTCAGGCGGTCCCCGAGTCACCGAGGATTTCTCAGCTCGGGAGCCATTACTTGTAAACTTGGTATTTCCTCATTAAGGCCTTTACGATTTCGGGACTTCCGACCCGGAAGTCATGTGGCCTTGAGTTTTTGACGCCAGTCCCCGAGTATTCGGGACGTTTTTGATAGAGGAGCCGCTTTTACAGAAATGTCGAGTTTCTTTTGAAGCGTGAAATGCTTTGATGGAAAGTATTGTTCGATCACTTGGTACAATTAGACATGTTTTCGCTGTCAGGGGCCTGGGTATTCTATACGGACACGGTTCGTTCGACCGTTTGGCCCGGTACATCATTTTCCTATCAAGACCCCATTTGGCGTATCTTGGGTTTTCCGAGTAGGTGATCTTTTGGGGNACCCTTCGGGGGGATGCCCCACAATATTCGAGGTTGATTAGAAGGAAGCCTTGAATACTTTGTTGAGTCCTTCTTAGGTAGCATATAGATGTTGCCCTGTTAAAAACTTTGCCGGTAAAACCCTTCTAGGGACAAAATCCGGTCGAAGGAAAAGAGTGCAACGCATGCTCGAGGGTGTTTCAAAATTTTCAGTCGGACACCCTAGCAGTAGTATCATTTCAGTATTGATATATTCCAGTTGCTTGGAAGCTGTTCGCCTTCCATGGTACCGAACTTGTAGGACCCTTTGCCGATTACTCCGAGGATGCGGTACGGTCCTTCCTAATTTTGGCCTAGCTTTCCTTCATTAGGGTTACGGTGTTGAGGGTTACTTTTCTTAGGACCAAGTCCCCGGCTCCGAGATATTGGAGGTTTGTTCTCCTGTTATAGTACCTTTCGATTCTTTGCTTTTGGGCGGCCATTCGGATTAGTGAGGCTTCTCGATTTTTCATCCAATAGTTCGAGGGCCATAGTCATGGCCTTGTTGTTCGAGCTCTCAGTGGTGTGTCGAAATCTGGCGCTTGGTTCCCTGACTTCCACTGGTATCAAAGCCTCGGCACCATACACTAGGGAGAAAGACGTTTCCCCTGTGCTCGATTTTGGAGTTGTTCAGTACGCCCATAGTACTTCGGGCAATATTTCTCTCCATCTTCCCTTAGCGCTTTCCAGCTTCTTTTTTAAGTTTTGGATGATTGCTTTGTTCGTGGGCTCGGCCTGGCCGTTTGCACACGGGTGGTAGGGTGTCAACAGGATTCTTTTGATTTTGTGATCCTCGAGGAACTGTGTTACTTTGCTTCCGATGAACTGCCTCCCATTATCGCATGTTATCTCGGAAGGAATCCCGAATCGGCACATAATGTGGTCCCAGATGAAATCAATGACTTCTTTTTCTATTATTTTTTCGAAGGACTGCGCTTCCACCCATTTTGAAAAATAGTCAGTCATAAACAAAATAAATTTAGCTTTATCTGGTGCCGTTGGTAGAGGTCCGACGATGTTCATTCCTCATTTCATGAATGGCCATGGCCATATGACCAAATGTAGTTGTTCGCCATGTTGGTGAATCATAGGGCGAATCTCTGGCATTTGTCGCACTTTCGGACGAATTCCTTAGTGTCTTTTTCCATGTTGTTCCAGTAGTAGCCTGCCCTGATCACCTTTCGGACTAAGGAATCGGCGCCGGAGTGGTTTCCGCAGGTACCTTCGTGAATTTCCCGGAGTACATAATCTGTGTCACCTGGCCCCAGACATACTGCTAGGGGCCATCGAAAGTTCTCCTGTACAGAGTCCCGTTTTCATCGAGCGAGAACCGGGCTGCTTTGGTTCGTAGGGCCCTCGATTCCTTTGGATCCGTGGATAGTGTCCCATCTTTCAGGTAGTCAATATATTTATTTCTCCAGTCCCATGTCAGGCTAGTGGAGTTAATCTCGGCATGACCTTCCTAGACCACTGATTTGGATAGCTGAACAACAGTCCCCGGGGTGTAGGTCGTCCTCTTCGACGGATGATCCCAGGTTATCAAGGGCATCGGCCTCGCTGTTCTACTCTCGGGGTATATGGACCAGGGTCCAATTCTTGAAATGGCGTAATGTGATTTGGATTTTGCCTAAGTATCTTTGCATCCTGTCTTCTCGGACCTCAAAGCTCCCATTTACCTGATTTACTACCAGGAGTGAATCGCATTTTGCCTCGACGATCTCAGCTCCAAGGCTTTTGGCCGATTCCAGACCTGCAATCATAGCCTCATACTCGGCTTCATTGTTAGGCAACCTTGCAGTTTTTATAGATTGCCAGATCATGCCGCCCGTGGGTGGCTTCAGGACTATACTGAGTCCGGATCCTCTCACATTTGAGGCGCCGTCGGTGAATAGGGTCCACACCCTGGAAGATGTGCCCGCTTTTAGTAAGAGCTCTTTTTCTACCTCGGGCACGAGGAAGGGCGAGAAGTCGGCCACTAAGTCCACCAGAATTTGGGACTTGCTAATGTGAGGACCGTCGTTACCGTGTTGGGCGTTGCATGAGGTCGCAACCTTGGGAATCGATTCTGGAGTACTCTCAAGGATTTGCGGTGGTACACCAACACCTGAAACATTCACATCATTCTCTCCGTGGTCCTCAAGATTGTTGTTTTCACCTCCATTTACTGAGTTAGACATTTTGACCTGAAATCGAAGATCTTGGACAAAAAGCTTAAAAGATAACTTGCGTTATGCAGTAAAACCAGCAAGAAAATAATCCATATTATTTTTAGCCCCACGGTGGGCGCCAAACTGCTTACTGTGAAAATGGTAATAACAATTAAATTTGATTATGAGGTTCTAAAAATACGTGATCTATTTTTATGCTAGTTGTAAAGCGATAGATGCTAAATAAAAGGTTAGGAATCAGGATTATAGCTTAGAAACGATATGATAGTCGAACCAAATAATTCAGATCGGGTGTCTCGAGCTGTCGATTGTGAGGCCCCGGGGTCGAGCTGGATGGCCGATTCGGGGCAGTCGAGAGGGGGATAACAGTTATAAGAGCTATGATGATGGCCCTTTATGATCAATGATAAGCAATAAATGAAGAACAATAAATAGAACATAATGTATATAAGCAATAAATGAAGTAGTGAAACCAAGAGAATATGTTAGAGAGTAGAGAGAATGTTCTTGTGTATTTAGTATTGAGCATCAGACCTTTACAAAGTGACAAGGATCCCCTTTATATATGAGGGGGAACCCCAACATAGTACAAATACATTTATTACAAAGATATGGAGATGGGACAGCTAGCTGACGCCATGATTCAGGTCTGAACTTAGCCCACCAGACTTTGTCAGCTCTAGTTATGTGCCTTGGGAACTCCCCACTTTTTCATCACAACCGTTGGTCTGCACTGCCCCGAGGTTGAGTGTCGATAGCCCTCGAGGGTGAACCTCGACCATAATTTCGAACCTATGAAATGTGCTTATGAGCCGTCGCAATGATGGAAAATTGGACCCTCCGATTTTACTGCATACAAAATACATATTGTGGAGTTATAAATTTGCATCCTAGTTTTTGGACCTCATTGTGCCCGAGGCAGGCCTAAGCGACATATAGATTTGGCAAAAATCGATGCCAATAACTGCGTCATTTCATTAATATAGTAAATGGACAAAATCTTTACTAAAACGACAATAATTATAAGGAGTCACTAATGGTGTTTGCCTTATTACTACCAAAGTCTAAAATGAGTCTAGAAAACAAGTAAAAACATCGTTCCTAATCTATTTCGTCCCAGAGGGACCTTCTCTATGTTTGGCCTTCTTTGTTCCATCGGTCAGATTCCCCAGGTCGCGCATGTCCAGCAGCAGATACGCCCTTGTTAGATGCCCTCCTTCGTTGCTCTATGCATCCTGACAGTCCGTGATCCTTTTCCTCATCTTCCCCTCAAGCTACACCAACCCCTGCTCCAAATATTCCAACCTCTCTGTTGATTTAGTAGCCATTTCTTTCCACTCGTTGATTGCTTCCATGTCCACTTTATGTTGTTCCAAATGCCTGGCTTCAGACTCGTAAACCCTTTTGCGCAACATCTGGTATTTGACTTGTGCTTCAGCAGCGTCGTCTATAACCCTATTCGTTATATTAATCCTTGGTTTGACATCCCTCGCTATATCATCTACCATCCATTATGGATAGAAGTACAGATGGCCGGCATGATACCGATCCGGCTCGATGGTATCTTTCTCCATACTGATCTTTTGATGCCATATGTGTTGTGCCTCGAACTTGAATGGAATGGCGTTCCCCTGGAAGTCCGCTTTTTACTGAACCATTTTAGAAACTCGTGGTATAGCCTATTTTCTCCCAGCTTGTCTCATAACCCTGATAGGAGCATAAGGATAGATCCCTCTCAATCCGATTAGCACTAGATGAGGAGTATCTCTCGACCTGAAGATGAATTCACTGCTAGGGAACCACTCGAACATCCAATGTACCTTGTCATCAGTCAGATTGCTAAAGAAATGTACCCAGCTCACATCGTTTTTTGGTTACGCAAACCTGTTTGGGATAAAAGTCATTCTCTTCAGATGGTGATAGGCTATGTGGTCATTCCATGGTCATCGCGGAAGTTCTTTACGATATTCTCCTCTCTGAAGGTGTTCCAACAACCTTACTTGCAGCAACAGATTGCAACCCTCGAAATGCCTATACCTCTTTTTGCAACGGTCTAAAGCCCGGTACATCTCAACCAAAATCATAGGGATAGTAGTATAAGTTTACCCCTCAATCCCCTCCATTAAGGTCTTAAGTGACCATAGCTAGGCGAGTGTGGATCCTTTCTCCCTGTATTGGAAATACCAACATCCCTAGAAAACAAATAATGAATACAAAAACTCGGTAGTGAGTCCAACCCAAAGAAGTGATGGCAAACTCATTATGATAAAGGCGATATGACTTGCTGTGCCCATAACGCTCATAAAGGAAATCGAATGGTATGTAAGACTTTTTCAGACAAACTAACTCATCATTTTTCCTAAAACCCATCATTTTCAAGAAACCTCGAGAGGTGCGTTTTCCGATACCAACAAACCAGGGCTATCCCATGGGAGCCCAGCGAAGCCTCCTATTTCTTCTAAAAGGGGAGTCATTTCTATGTCGCCAATACGGAAGACGGCTCTCTTCTCATCCGAAAACATGGTGGCGGCCTCAATTAATGCATTGTTTGATTTTTGAACAAACCCGAACCTGGGGACTTCGCGCCTCATTTCTGCAAAACAAATAAAGTTAGCCCTTTCCCCCCTCCGGATTTGGCTATTTACACGTTAATGATCAACATATTGGCATGTTTTCTTCAAATTATGCACAAATCGTGATTGTGTCCATTGGGATTATGGAAATCCCGGCGGACTTTGGACAAGGCTTGCCTTAGCAAGTTATTACGCGGACAACGTTCTAACCCGTACTAGGTTTGGACATGATGCATGCACAATTAATATTAGAGTGGGGGTGCCTAGAAAAGTCTAGACCGGTACCCTCAAGTGGATAACTTGAGAGGGAAGGCACGTAACCGTTGACTGCACCGCTGATCGACTAGTTTTACCGCAAATAAGCCTTTCCAAATATAAAGGGTGATTGAGGAAGAGCACGAACATTCATCAAGCGCCCCTATGGTATTAATTACGCACGAGTGAAATATAATGTAGAGCATGCTTTATGCAAAGATAAAATAACACGTTGTCAAATATTAGGCATGATGAAAACAGTAAATACAGTATTAAATGAAACGTAAAGACATAAAATGAAAGGAAAACAAGGAAGAAGTTAGTACGCAAAATGTGGAAATTGTAATAAAGTAAGCGAGGGAGTGAGGGTGGGGAGAGACATGATGTAGCAATTCTTTTAAAAATTTCTTGGAGCAATCAGACATGAAAAGAAAATGCATGTTATGACCAAATTGAGCAGAGATTTGCATACTAATGCGAATTCAAATAAATGGAAAACGGGGAAAAAGGTGTACAGGTAGCAATAAAAAGTAAATAGGAGCGGGATGTTCATGTAACAGCAAAACAATAAAAGACATGTTTGTCATAGAAGATTAATTCATACAAATCAAATTCGCTATGGTAAGAGCCTAAAAATATCGCCAGTAGAGTCGCCATGCTGTCGCGCCCCTTTTTCTCGCGAAATTGGGTTTCGACACGTGACAACTCTTTTAAAGGAAGGTGTTAAAAGAGAGAGTCGCCACCTAATGGGTTTGAGGTGCGTTAGGGAACCAATTTGCAAATAACTCTGGTTTAACCAGTTTGCGTCACCAAAGATTGGGTAAGGGCTCAAATTACCTCGAAGAGAAGGTGTTAGGCACTCCTCGAGGTCGACAACTGTGGGTCCCGGCTAAACTCAAATTATATGAATTAGTCAGACAAACCAAGACAAAGAAAGCAAGAAGTTTGGGTAAATTCATTATTAAAAGACTTTAAATAAATACAAACACTTGACTCACAGAAAAATAGAAATAGGATGGGGTGACCTATGTTTTTTAGCCTAAAGGATCACCCCGTGCAACATAAAATAATAATTCGTAACTCCCTCTGAGTAGGGTGTTACTCATATTATTCAGCGGGCACAGACTATCATCTCCTGCTACCCGATTACTATTTTCAGGTTGTTACCTTAAGCACACTAGTTCAATTATAAATTGTACCTTATGCATGCACTACCCTTCCAGACGTATGGTCTAGGAGGCATTGGACCTCTTCTTTGGTGGTTCTAGACTAACTTAGGCTGCTCAGAAAATGTCAAAACTAGGCGACATACAAAAACACATTGAACTTCACATATAGAAAGTTAAGGCTCATGTTTGCCTTCACACTTAGGCTACAAATGCACGCAAGACAATTATTCCAATTAAGAGGTTTCAAAATTAAGAACCTTAAACCCTATAGGCATGATTGCTAGGTGACTTTGAATTAAAGTATGCAGGCCATTTTAGATGCAAGATATCGCTTGTAGAAGGGATTATACAGCTTATTATTGAAATCGCAGGTTTCAAGTTATTAAACCTATAGGTGTTGTGCCTGGTTGATCTACGCAGTCTAAAGATAGCAAAAGCTATTAGGGAAAAGCCCCAAAATTAGACATGCCCTCTAACAGTAGCGTACATAAAACAGTAGTCGAGTGGTCTAGTATTAACCAATTATGGTGAGCAATTATTCCCTATAGGAATGATCTCTAACGTATAGTACTTAGAGCCTATTTTATCATCATACTCAACCCTATAGACATGTTTTCTAGGTGAACAGTGCAAGACAATGGCAAAGGATGTGATCAAAATCCTATAGGCATGATTTCTAATGATCAGCGCGATACAGTATCAAATGAAGTGATCGAAATCCTATTGGCATGATTGCTAGTGAATATGCTGAGGCGAATTTAAAGATAGTTCATAGACATTTATTCCTATAGGCAGGTTTTCTAACAACACATAGCAGTAAGAACAGTTGCAGCATTTGAATTCATGTTTGCTAACAGGCGGCGTATATGTGTATGCTTCCCCTAATGACATGATTTCTACAGTGCACATATAGACTGGACGACACATATAGCAAGTGAATCAATGAGTCCTATAGGCATATTATTTACCCCTTTTATACAGACATTAAGAATCTAACCCTTCCCATTTTTACTAATTCCACAATTGTTTATTACAAAGTTATTATAGGCCCAATAATAAAGTAGTTACAAACGTAGTACAAAAAGTGGCAAAAAGCTCACAGCTGGCTCAAATAAATACCCAGCATTGTCTGGGCCTTCAGCAGCATTCCTAGACTTTCAACAAAATCCATGTTCATCAACGCAACCCAGAATGCATAGAAGAGCTCGAAGCCAAATCACACAATCATATTGCCAAGCATTGAATTACTTAAGCCAAACAATTGACATGTTTATTGGACAGTAAGGAGAAGGAACTGGGATAATTTAGGTTCTAGCGTTAGAAGGGATGATTAAGGACCCAAACCCTAGTGTGTCAGAGTTCACAAGGTCCTCAAAAGGACCCAGAGCAGTGCTCACACTAGGGAGGTCAGTAGTAAAAACCTTGGTAGCCTTGACGTTCAGCCGGCTAAGAATAAGAGGTTAAGAGAGCATAGGTGACAAGTGAAAGGGAGTGGAAAATGGTTAGAGGCAAGAATTGAGGGGTACAAACATAGTCAAGTTAAGCATATAGAGCAAATAATCGAACAAGTCACAGGATTTGAGAACAAACAGGTTCAGCACTCGGCACATAGGCAATCACACATTAGGAGTGTTAAGGAAAGAACAACTTTGCAAAAAGTTATCACACCCAGAATCATAATACCAAATGAGTGAAAACCTAAAAAGGTCCAACTTATCCTAAGTATAGGTCCTAGTGTTACAAAAAGCAGTCATGTTAATTTGATAGCAGAACAACATTTAGACATGATAGGGAAGCAAATTATGACAACTACTGGTGAATCGAGGGAGCCAAAATATGCTAAAAGTCATATCGATAGAGAGCTAGTCACGGTTGATAAAAATTCTTGATATAGGATTTAGAACGTGCTACATAGGCAAGATAACACCACAGAAATTCAGAATAGGATAACAAGATAGACTTGTACCCTCTAGTAAATGTAAACATTCATGTTTTGGACACAATTGACCAGTTAGCTAAAGAGAGTACAAATTGTGCAGGTAAAGCATGTTCAAATAACATAATTGACAGCCTGAAGCAAGAATAGACACCAAAGAGATGATGACAAGTGCAAAGGTCCCAAACAGCAATAGTTGGCTAAACCAACTTAAAGAAGAATCTAATTTACTCGAATAAGGCTTAGACATGTTTCAAATTATCAACATGATGAAGTCAAAGGTTAAAAAGACCTAAAATTGAAGTAAAACAATCAGAATTGCACAAGAACAACCCAGAAAACACATTAAACTACGACCTGCATAAGTGAAAACGTATGCAACTGACAGGTAAATATGAATGAAGTGTCAAAAGTCCAGTAACTCACCAGTTAAACGAATAACAGTAAAGAACAAAGTTCCACAAGAACCTAGAATCCCAATGAGTCAATGTTCTCAAGAGCTTCGAAGAACTCTGGGCAGTGCTCGCACCAAGAGAAGGTTGAATAAAAAAGTCTTAGTAGCTTTGGCTTTCAGCCGGCCAAAACAGACTATAGAACAAGAAAATAACAAAAACCCCAATTTTAGTGAAGAATATGTCGATTCAAGTCTCTCTCAAAGGGGAATAGGGAGGGGTTTATATAGTGGTAGATATCAAACACCGAAACAAGGAAAATAATCAAACACGAGAAAGGAAAGAATAAATCAGAATCGATTTTAGGGCATTAACAAAGGAGTTCAGTAAATCAACAGGGAATAAGAAATAATACTAAAAATAAAGAAATACAGAAGATTAAATAGAGAGTAAGGAAAACATCATACAAAAAATCATTTAGAGTTAGATTTAGGGCAAAATAAGGTAGAAAATAAAGAAACATGGCAGATTAAACAGAAATACAGAAAAGAATAGTCAAACATGGAAAAGGAAATGTATCAATCAAGAACTAGTAAGAAATAAGGGAATATCTCAAACCCCAAGTGAGATTGACAACCTGAATCGGACAAAAAATGCAAGGACCGTTCAATATAACATGTATAGAGACGAAAGATCGTCCAGATCTTCATAGAATCAAAGTAAATTGGCTCGTTCTTGAGAAGTAGTTCTTGCCAAATATAGGGCAAGAACTAAGTGATGCCATAAACATGCGTATAATAGCAGAATATCACAAAGTAGGTACGTGAATCAATGCTTGATTCCATTTTAGAGCCGGAATTGAAGAGGTTTAGAGGTACAACGGCTAGGGATTCTTAGAGAAGAAGAGAGAGTAGAGAGGAATTAGGGGCGGCAGATTAACGAAAATGATAGGGTGTGGGGCGGGTTTGATTAATTAAGAGGGGGGAATGGCTATAGGCATGTATACGGCTAAAATCGAAGAGTCCAATTTTATGATCATTATAACGCTCCATAGCCCGTCTCAGAAGGCTCGAGGAATAGCTCGAGGTTCGACCCCGAGGGTTCTCTATGTTCGACCTCGGGGCAGTGCAAATCGGTGGCTACGTCGGGCAAGAGGGAAATTCCTAAGGCACGTGGTTAGAGCTGACCAAGTCTACAAGGATAGTACAAGTCCGTACCGTGACATTAAATGGCTATACCAGCCGTATATCTTTATAATAAATGGCTGTACCAGTCGCATATCTTTGTAATAAATACACCTGTACTGTGTTGGGATTCCCCCTCCTATATAAAGGAGACCCTTGTCATTTCTTGGCACATGATATTCAATACAAGAAAAAGAACATTCTCTGCTCTCTAACTAAAACATTCTCCATTGTCTCTCCCTTGATTCTTATTGCTTATATTTATTGTGTTCTATTAATTGTTCTTCATTTATTACTCGTCATTGATCATAAAGAGCCACCATCAAGGCTCTCAGAACTGTTAGTTCTCCATCGATCATCCCCGATCTAGCTCATCAGCTCGACCTCGAGGCCCAGCTTAGGCTAGCTCGAGGCTCCAATTCACGGCCATTCGGTTTGCGTTATACACTATCTTCACGCTTTATCTCATTTTCAAGTCTCGCACTTAGCATCCATCGCTTAACAACGAGCATAAAAATAAATTACGTATTTTTAGAACCACAAAATCGAATTTAATTGTAATTACCATTTTCAAGGTAAACAGTTTGGCGCCCACCGTGGGGCTAAAAATAATAGTGATTGTTTTCGTGCTGGTTTACTGAATAACACAAGTTATTTTTCACACTTTTTCTTGTCCAAGAATCTTTGATTTCAGGTCAAAATGTCTAACTCAGTGAATGCACATGAGAACAACAGTCCTGAAGACCATGGAGCGAATGGTATAGCTGTTCCCAGGATCGGTGTACCACCGCGAAACCCTGAGGATGCACCAGAACCAATTCTCATGGACGTGGTCTTGCGCAACGCCCAACGCATCGATATAAGCTCCCACACTAACAAGAGTATACGCCAGAAAACCAACAAGAAGCTCAGAAAACCCCAGCTCGGGAGGAACGAGAGGTTAGCCTTCACGTCATTTTTGAGATGTTTCAGGCACAACAGCTGGCGATTGCTCAACTACAAAGCTACTAAAAAACTCCATGCACAGCAGCACCGGAACCAGCTCCTCGAGCCGAACAGGTACCGTAAAGATCGAGCAACAACGGGTCAGCAGCCGATCCCGCTATTATAAAAATGCTCGAGGACCTCACAAAGAGGATTAAATCGGCCGAAAAGAAGATAGAAGCTAACGACAAAAAGGTCGAGACCTAAAATTCAAGGGTCGATCAGATCCCGGGCGCACCCCCGATTCTGAAGGGTGTAGATTCAAAGAAATTCGTACAAAGGCCATTCCCATCGAGTGCTGCTCCAAAACCCATCTCGAAGAAATTCAGATTGCCCGATCTCCCGAAGTACAATGGAACCTCGGACCCCAACGAGCACATTGCTGCCTACACTTGTGCTGTAAAAGGAAATGACCTGAAGCACGGCGAGATTGAGTCCGTCCTGTTGAAAAAATTCGGAGAAACACTTTCGAAAGGGGCCATGATGTTGTATCACAACCTGTCTCCAGATTTGATAGACTCATTTGATGTGTTGGCAGATTTTTTTATAAAGGCACATGCCGGTGCCATCAAGGTTGCTACAAGGAAATCCGATGTCTTCAAAATCAAATAGAGAGAGAATGAGATGCTACGCGAGTTTGTATCTCGCTTTCAAATGGAACGAATGGAATTACTACCGGTCTCCGATGACTGGCAGTACAGGCCTTCACCCAAGGTTTGAACGAACGAAGCTCAATAGCTTCGAAGAAGCTAAAGAAGAACTTGGTTGAGCATCCCGCCGTGACTTGGGCAGATGTCCACAACCGGTATCAGTCAAAGATTAGGGTCGAGGATGACCAACTATGAGCCTCCTCGGGCTCAGTATATCCTAGTAGGCTCCTGGCAAAGGAACCAAGGCCAAATAGGGAAAGGTACCAACCGTATATTGAAGATCAAAGGAACGTCCCAAGGTGTAACATACCCCGAAACGACCGAAAGGCAAATCGAGGTTAGAGTCCTCGGGGAGCAAAGTCGGATTCGACAGACACACGGGACCGACAGAGGCACCCCGACTATCCGAATACAACTTCAACATTGATGCTTCGGACATCATATCGGCCATAGGTTTATCAAAGACACCAGGTGGCCAAAACCCGTACAATCAGATCCGTCACAAAGGAACCCCAACCTGGTGTGCGAGTTTCACGGCACACACGGTTATAGGACGGAAGATTGCAAACAACTCCGAGAAGAGGTAGCCCGACTAATCAGCAAAGCGCACCTCCGAGAGTTCCTCAGCGATCGAGCCAAAAATCAATTTTAGGAGAGAAAGGCGAACAAGAAAAATGAAACAGAAGAGCCACAACATGTCATCCACATGATCGTTGGAGGAATCGACATCCCATAGGAACCCATTATCAAACGAACAAAAATATCCATCACCAGGGAAAAGCGGACTCGAGGTTACATACCCGAGGACGCTCTCACATTCAGCGAAGAGGACATCGAAGCCCTGTCTCAGCCTCATAACGACGCATTGGTAATCTCTCTCCTTGTGAATACATTTCAAATTAAACTTGTGCTTGTGGATCCAGGTAGCTCGGCCAATATTATCAGGTCGAGGGTGGTGGAGCAGCTCGGACTGCTCGACCAGATCGTGCCCGCTTCTCGAGTCCTCAACGGATTCAGCATTGCGAGGGAGACAACAAAAGGGGAGATCACCCTCCCGGTCAACGTGGCTGGCACAACCCAAAATGTCAAATTTCATGTCATCGAAGGAGAAACGAGGTACAATGCCTTACTCGGAAGGCCATGGATACACTGCATGAGAGCAGTACCATCAAACCTTCACCAAATGATGAAATTCCCAACAAAGGACGGAACAAAAATCGTATACGGGGAGCAGCATGCAGCAAGAGAGATGTTCGCGGTGCATGATGTGGCACCGGCATAGACACTTTCAACATCGGAGGAGCCAAAGGATAACCAAATAGTGAAGTAGCAATCACAAGCTACATTCTCGGATGCGCCCGAGTTAATGAGCAAAGGACCGTACCGCGTCCCGAGCGAGTTGTTGAAGCATATCGAGGCTCGAAACGCCATCACCCCTAAGGTATAACCGCCTCCCCTTTTATTTTACATCTTACACTAACCTGTGTGCAGGTGTCCGGTTGGAGAAATCGAAGCACCTTCCAGCTCGAAGACCTTAGGTTTTAAAGCATGCGTTGCACTCTTTTCCTTCTATCGGATTTTATCCCAAGAAGGGTTTTGCCGGCAAGGGTTTTAACGAGGCAACATCTATATGCTACCTAAGGAGAACTTAACAAGTATTCAAGGTTTCTCTTCAATCAACCTTGAATACTGGGGGGCATTCTCCCAGAAGATCACATCCCGAGAATTCAAGATGAGTCAAAGAGGGTCTCGATAGGAAAGTGATGTATCGGGCCAAACGGTCAAATGAACCGTGTCTGCATAGAATAATCGAACCCTCAAGGACGAAAACATGTATACTTGTACCAAGTAATTAAAGGAATATCTTCTACCATCAAAACTCCTTGCGCTTCAAAGAAGTTTGCTATTTTTACAAGAAACGACCCTAGAGCAAGAAATTCCCCAAACACTCGGGGACTGATACCAAAAACTCGAAGCCGTAAGACATCCGGGCCGGAAACTTCAAGCCCGTAGGCCCTCAACGAGGCAACGTCAAAATGCACAAAGAACGGCTCCGGAGCCAAAAACTGTTGACGTCTCGGGGACTGTCTTTAATGGTCACCCCATCGAGGTATCAAAAATCTGAGGCCATAAGACCCCAAGCGGGCGCCCTCGAGCACGAAATCCCACCATGTGGCAATGTTAGAAAATGTAAGACTTCCATGAGGCGCTATCAACAATGTAAGACCTCCGTAAGGCAGTACCAAATTTGTAAGACCCCAAGCCAGGGATGAATTATACTTGTACCAAGTAACCTATCTTTAAGACCTCAAGCCAGGCATGAATTATACTTGTGCCAAGTAACCTATCTGTAAGACCTCGAGTAAGGCATGTTCAAATTTATAAGACCTTACAAAAGGCATAATCCCGATCCTAAAGCCAAGGGTATATATTCAAACTTGTAAGACCCCTAAAAGGGCATACCCTCGATATAGACGCCGAGGCCATCTCACTCGGGGACTAAAAGGCTACGGCTGAACACAATGACTACGGTCATAAGGCTCCGGCCAAACTAACGCGACTCGGGGACGCCCGACCGTCTCCATAAAATCACAGGCGCCAGCCTATACTAGAGGTCATACCGATCCAAGGCGTAAGAGCCCAAGCGCCAGCCCATATTAGAGGTCGTACCGACCCAAGGCGTAAGAGCCCAAGCGGCAACCCATATTAGAGGTCATACAATTCAAAGGCGTAAGAGCCCAAGCGCCAGCCCATACTAGAGGTCGTGCCGACCCAACTCGTAAGAGCCTTAGCGCCAGCCCATATTAGGGGTCGTGCCGACCCAACGCGTAAGAGCTTAAGAGCCAGCTTAAAATACAAAAACCTAAGGGTCGATGAGCTCGAGTCAAAACCTGACTTGAATACTGAGCCCAAAACGGTTAACTAAAAAACGCCTAAGGGCAAATACGTAAGAGCCTATGGGCCAGCCCAACGAGCCCCAGGGCCGATTTGTAAACCTAAGGGTTTTTTCCTAAAAATCCAATTCATCTGGCTAATCATTGACAAGCGTCAAAATTCAAAACAAAAGAAAGGCATACACAAGCAACGGGAAATACATGACAGGGGAAAACCAAAAGGATTCTCTTTATATGTATATATGAAATAATACAAGGCTTCATTTACAATGTTCTCTAAGAGCATAGTGCGTAGAATCAGAAAGGAAACGCCTAATCTACTTTCCCCTCGGGGACTGCGGCTCCATCGGCCTCTTCCTCATTATTTTCGGCATCGGATAGCAGGAACTTAGCGTCGAGTTCATCCACCTTGGCCTGCTCTATCTCTTCCGAGAGATCGAAGACCCTAGCATGGATCTCCTCAAGGGTTTCCCTACGGGATCTGCATCGAGCATACTCATTGCTTCTGCTCTCCCGATCGGAAGCCCCTTTCACCTCAGCTCGAGCATCAGCAGCATCTTTTAAATAGACGACCACTTTCTATTCAGCCTTAGCTCGAATCTCTTCAGCCTCAGCGCGGGCGTCCACGACCTCGGCCTTCATCTTCAAAAGGTCAGACTCGAGCCTTACAATCCTGCTCGTCTGGACTGAGCTATTTTCACGAGCATTTCGGAGTTGCACCTCGAGGGTAGAAACCTTGGCCCAAGCTTTTTTCTTGGCCGCAACTTGGGCATCAATCTGAGCCTTTATCTCATTGCGCTCGTACTTGGCCAGACCAACTTTGCCCCAAAGGTGTTCCAGGTCATCCGCCTTACTCTACAACTGAAGCATCAAAATATTAATCTCCGAAGGTAGAAGAGAAAACGTGCATCCCCTCAACAAAGGTTACCTATTTCTCGAGGCGGTCTTCGTAGTCCAGGCTTTGACTCGTCTCGTACCGAAGATATATCAACTCCTTTTCCCTTTTATCACAAAGAATCCTGAGGGATTTCTCCCCGTCCAAACGTTTTTGCAACCGGGCTTCACGGCGGAGCAGCTCGGACTGGAGCTTGTCAAAGGCCTATGAAAAAGAAACTCAGTGAGCAAATGAAAAACCGAAAAACCAACAAAGTCAACCAGAGCTCACCCCAGAACAAAGCCGCTGAGCCTCCTCAAAAGTCGAGTGTGCATCTACTGGCCTGGTCTCATTGGCCCCAGTCGAACCATTCTCGGCGGGGATATGATCGCTCGAGACCCCACTTGGCTTAGGCAGCTCCCGGTCTCGAACATCTATCAAAGTACCTTCGATGGGACAAGAGGACAGCGACAGAACATTTGCATCCCTCGAAGTACCTTCGACGGGAGAAGAGGATGCCGGTAGAACATTTGCATCCCACGAAGAACCTTCGACGGGAGAAGAGGACGGCGGCAGAACATTTGCATCCCTCGTAGTACCTTCGACGGGGGGAGAAGACGGCAGAAGAACATTTGCATCCCTCGAAGTACATTCGACGGGGGGAGAAGACGGTGGCAAAGAAGGAGCCAATCCTCCGAGGCCAAAAATCTCGGGTATTGCAGGCTTAGCTGCCTCGGGAGGCCTCTCGGCTCGAGCCATCAATGTGTGGCCGCTCCCTTCCATTGCACCAATGACTACACGACGGCCGATAGGTACATGATCTACCTCAACGGCTGCGTCTCCTTTTCGCCTCCAAGCAGACCCTGCCTCACTGCAAATCTCCTGGCCCACTGAGGATTGCTTGCGCTTGTTATCGCTCTTCGGCCATGAAGCCGATGATCCTCCCTTCTCTTCGAGAGAGCATGGCCTCACCTCGAAAAATTCTCCGACGCCTGCAGTAAAGAAGTTAGGAGACATGGAGGGAAAATTCCTTAGAGAGAAGAATCACACGATACTCACCGTGATGTTTTACCTCCCACCTACCCTTCGACAAATCTCACCACTTACGCTCATCGTAGGTCGAGCAAGCTGCCAGTTTCCGAGTCCAATCCGCCAGATTGGGGACCTCGTATGGCAACCACGGTATTGCTGCGGAAAGAAAAAGAAAAGGCCGTTATGGAGTCTGCCTCCACTATGAACAAAGATGACAAAAGCACAAGTGTACCACTTACGTGTGAAGTTCCATTTCTCAGGGAATGGTAGGAAATCTACGGGAATAATGTCAACGGTCCGCTCTCGGAAAAATCGACTCATCCACCCTTGGTCCCCGTATTCTTTGTTACTGACAACAAAGGGCCAGGTGGATCGACGTTGTAGAATAATCAGGCCTCGGTAATGCAAGGGCCGATACAATCTAATGAGATGGCTGAGGGTGAACTCGAGCCCGACTTTATCTTCAAAGAACCTTATCATCAGCACTATCCTCCAAAACGACGAGTGAACCTGTGCTAGGGTAACCCGATATTTTCTATAAAACTCGAGCACGACCCTATCGAGAGGGCCCAATGTATAGGTGTACGTGTATACGTTCAGAAACACCTCTACATGAGCCGTGATGCTCTCTTACGGGGAAAGTACTTGTAGTACCGTCTTTCTTCCCATCCGCAGTCTCTCCTAATTGCCTCAAGGTGTTCCTCCCCAATTGATGAGATGAACCTCGATGCATGCTCCCAACGGCCTTGAACATTGGGAGGCCTCTCTAACATAAAGTCCCTCCTCGAAACGAAGCATCTCGAGGTTAGCTCACCGAACGCCGGTGGTGTACCACCGACCGGGCAGGGAACAGACGCGGAACACTCTTGTTCTTGGTGAATGGATTTGGGCATAGCAGCCGTAACAATGGTGAAACAAGGGAAGGGAGATGGAAACTCAGGCGAAAGCTCTGAATTGAGAGGACAAAAAGAACTGACGCAAGGAAGGAGAGCTCTATAAAAGGGATAGTTGCGCGAAGCAGCAGAAGCCTCAAACAAAAAGAAAGCAAATACATATATAGAGCAAGCGGCGACTGTTCGCCTATTCTGAAGGCCAATTAATTCTGACCATGCCATTACCACTTTTGGGGAAGTGTAATGGTCGGACCACTCGGTCACTTCACGGTCACGTCATACGAATGACATTGTCATACAGCGCTCGAGAGATATCGAGATCCCCACATCGATCGAGCCTCAAGATGGTGCCTGATCTCGAGGATCTCTATTATCGCAAGCATGGATTCTAATAGAGCTATCAACCTAGCCTCGAGATGGTGCCCGATCTCAAGGATCTCGGTTACTCCGAGTATGAGCTCCAAAGAGCCGACATCAAATTTCGAAGATTAACCTTGCATGAGCACTGAAAATTAAAATTTGATGACTTGAAATAGAGAAATCTTTTTACATTTCCAAAAATATATTTACAGAGGGTGTCCTTACAAAGCCCCTTCCCCGGAATCCATATACAAAAAGGAAGAAAAGTAGAAGCAGAAATGACATCGAGAGTCTACTCTTCGCCCTCACTAGTATATGAATCACTTCTGGAGCCCTCATCCGAAGTAGTTGAAGGTGCTGAATCTTCCTCTAAGGCTCTGGCTTTCTCGATCTCAGCAAAGAGATCGACACCCTCGGCGCTTGCTTCCTCGAAGGCCTGCCTCCTAGCTTGCAAACGAGCACGAGTAACAGCCCGAGTTAGCTTCTGCTCGGCCTTCTCAAATAGCTCTCTGGCTTGATCGTTTGCGGTAGTGGCATCTCTCTTGTATGAAGACACTTTTTCATCAGCCTCGGACTTGGCCACAGATAATGCAGTGGCCTCCCTCTGAACACTTCGAAGATGATCCTGGGTCGAGGCCAACTCTCCCCGCAAAAGGTCTTTCTCGGAGGTCACGGCCTCATTCTACCTCCTCAGCTCGAGGATCTCCGCATCCTTGGCTGCGACCTCTTCCTGGAGTCGCCCCACTAGAGCATTCTTTTGCCCGACCTACAAAAGCGAATCAAGGTAGTAAGCTTCAAGATATAAGAATAAAAGGATGAACTCATGAATGTCGTGTTACCGGCTCAACGAAGCTATTCTGTTCCTGCTGCACTCTCTCGAGACTCGCCCGAAGCTCACTCAACTCCTCTTCCTTTCGGGTAGAGGAATCCTCCGACTCGTTTAGCCCCGAGGTGAGCTTCTCAAGCTCTTTCTCACGGCATGAAAGCTTGTCTTGAAGCTTGGAGAAGGCGCGGTAATACAGCTTCTTGACCTACAACAAAGCAGAGAAGTTAGAAAGGAAAGGGTAAAAATTTGAAGCGCAAATGGTATGTCAAGAGTATCACCTGCATTTGAAGCCTCTCAGCCTCCTCGAGAGCAACAGGAGCATCGAGATCCATGTCCTCATCGACACCAACGAAGTAATCCCCGAGCATATCTTCCTCCCCTTGAGAGAACCTCACATTGGCAATACGCGGGTCATGGGCATCCCTAATTTCCCCAGTGAAAACGAAGGGCCCAAATTAAAGCCACCGAGGGCATCAATTTCTCTAAGGGTTTCTTCTCGATCTCGGAAATTTTCGGGTTCGGGCCCTCCGAAATCACCAGTCGAGGATTTGCCAGCACGGACTGTACCATGTCTTACTTGAGGCTCGGGGACTGCGCCCAAGCCCTCCTCGAGGGTCTTTTCAGCACAAGTTTGGTCCACATCGACCACCCTTGACTCGGCACCCTTCCGACCAACAGCTTGTGGAGCATCGACACTCCGTCTTGCCCTTTGTATCGAAGGGCGGTCGCCGTCATCATCATCTTCACGAAGACTTGCCGAAGCGGTCGAAGTCAAAACCGTGGCATCGATCTTAGGCTTGCGGACCTTGGGTTTCTTTGATTCTGGACACTCAGTCGACACCTCCTTCTTCCTCTTCTTACCCTTGTCGGGTTTTGATGTTTCTTCTTTATCGGGAGGAGCCGGTCTCATCGATACGTGCTCCCCGAGACCTGCACAGGCATGATGTGTTAAACTTACCACCATGGAGAATATTTATAAGAAACTCAGTAATAACAACAACGAAAAGCATACCGTGGTTCTTGGCTTGCCATCGTGTTTTGGACAAATCGCGCCAAACACGCTCACCATAAGGAAAAGCAGAGACTAATTGTATGATCCATCCCGGAAGATCCTGCACCACGCTGGGGTACCAAACGGTGGCTACATAATCAAAAGAAGATCATTTCAGAAGGGGAAGAAGGGGAGACGAGATGTATTCAAGGTAGGGGCACTTATGCTTTATGTTCTATTCCTCCGGGAATGGCATCCTATCAGCAGGGATGATGTCCGAGGTTCTTACTCTGACAAATCAGCTCATCCATCCCCGATCTTTGTCTTCATCGATGCTCGCAAAGAATGTCTAAGCAGATCGAGGATGAAGCTTGATTAAACCTCGGAAGAGATGGGGGCTGTACAATCTAACCAAGTGATCGAGGGTGAAGGTCATTCCCTCGGCCCGGTTGGAAAAATATCTGACCATGTAAACAATCCTCCAGAAAGAAGGATAGATCTGGCCGAGTGTCACTCGATACTCACGACAAAAGTCGAGGATCACTGGATCTATCGACAGTAAAGAAGAATCTACGGGTCTTAGAGTGAAAGGGTATGTGTATACGCTGAGGAAGTCAGCTTTGTGTTCTACTATGCTTTCCTCAGGTTTGGGGATCTCCACTTGCACTGACTCCCCCCATCAGCAGTCTATCTTTACCCTCTTCGTGTCGGTCACCACACTGATATACCGAGACATGGGCTCGCATCGGCCCGGTGTAGAAGGGGGTTTTTCAAAGTTAAAATCAGACACAATATCGAAGTGGCCAGGGATACATTGCTCGATACTTGGAGGTATTTTTGGTTTGCCCTTAGACGGACGTGATGAAGAAGTGGTGCCCTCTTTTAGAGGTACCGTTTTGGAGGTTTTAGCCATAACTACTCCTGAATTTATGAGAAAGAAGATGAAGAAGCAAGCGCAGAGAAGAGATGAATGCAGAAAGACGTGAACTTAGCTCTGAAAACTTGGAGATATTGTAAAAGTGTGAATGACAAACTATTGAGGTATTTATGGAAGCCGTTTGGGCAACGTTTGAGAAGCGGAAGAATCGAACCAATAACGCTTCATGGGCTTCTGGATGATCGTGCTGATAGCGACCTCTGCGCAGCCTTTTAGTCACGTCATTTAATGCTCTGACGGGCTGACGTCATGATGAAAATATCGAAGAGGCAAGAATTCAAGGCCGTTTCTTATCATTTTTACTCTAAGAAATGCGGGGACAATCTGTATACGGCTAAAATTGGAGAGTCCAATTTATGATCATTATAGCGCCCCATAGCTAGTCTCCAGAAGGCTCGAGGAACAACTCAAGGTTCGACCCCGAGGGTTCTCTATGTTCGACCTCGGGGCAGTGCAAATCGGTGGCTATGTCGGGCAAGAGGGAATTTCCTAAGGCACGTGGTTAGAGCTGACCGGGTCTACAAGGATAGTATAAGTCCGTACCGTGACATTAAATGGCTGTACCAGCCGCATATCTTTGTAATAAATGGCTGTACCAGTCACCTATCTTTGTAATAAATGCACCTGTACTGTGTTGGGATTCCCCCTCCTATATAAAGGGGACCCTTGTCATTTCTTGGCACATGATATTTAATACAAGAAAAAGAACATTCTCTGCTCTCTAACTAAAGCATTCTCCATTGTCTCTCCTTTGATTCTTATTGCTTATATTTATTGTGTTCTATTAATTGTTCTTTATTTACTACTCATCATTGATCATAAAGAGCCACCATCAAGGCTCTCAGAACTGTTAGTTCTCCATCGATCATCCCTGATCGAGCTCATCAGCTCGACCTCGAGGCCCAGCTTATGCTAGCTCGAGGCTCCGATTCACGGTAATTCGGTTTGCGTTATACACTATCTTCACGCTCTTATCTCATTTTCCAGTCTCGCACTTAGCATCCATCGCTTAACAACTAGTAGAATAATAAAGCACGTATCTTTAGAACCACAAAATCGAATTTAATTGTAATTATCATTTTCAAGGTAAACAAGGCCGTTGATCATTTGAGATCAACGACCAGGTTAGAGGAGAAGCGGGGAGGGTCCCGACCGGGTTATAATTAAAGGAGTCGTTTGGTCTTGGTCCAGGGGATTGGGCCAAGGGTTCTGGGCCAATTTTGGTCCGAAAATTAGCTTAAAGCTGGGCTACTTTTTAAATACACAAAATTTATCAAAGATAATTTATAAAAATTCTTAATAAATAAATAAAAATATTATTGATGCACCAAAATGATTAAAATAATAACTTAGTCTATAAAAATATAAAATGCTAGTTTTACACAAATAATATAAATAAAGAGCATTTGTGTATGAATATTGGCTATTACTGCAAAATTGTGCAAATAACTTAAAAACTATTAATGTAATCATATGTAATGAAATAAACTGTTTGAAACATATATTATAGGTGCAAAAATAACTTTTTAGGTATCTAAGTCATCACAAAACAATTTGAGGGATAATTATTAGATATTTATATAAAACAAATCTAAAAAAAATCAATTTTGGGCTTTAAAGATTATGGAAAATTATAGAAAAATCTTGTATAGGTTTGTAAACTAAATAATGGTGAAAACATGCTATTTTGACAGTTTATATATACAATTTAAAAATATGAGGGAAAAATTGGGTATCAACAATGTCTCCCCGTCGTTGTCCTCTATGCACCCGATGTTTCATGTGTCTATGTCCGAGAAGGTAGTTGGAAGTCCTTTGTCTATCGATCTGGTGGAAGGTATCGAAGGTAAAGTTAATGGTAATTGGCATATGAAAGGTACCTAATTGTCATCATTGTTAAATAAGTCCGGAAGTTGGGATTGCCTCCGTCAAGTGCTATGGCCAAGTTAGTGGGTCGAGGAGGTCACCTCGAAATATTCTCACTTGTTTGTATAGCCAAATGGTTGTGGTTCAAAGGTACTTTTCATGTGTTATGATTTAAAATGTGCAGTTCATGTCCAAATACTATTGTTGGTAATGTAATGCCCGTAATGTTAAGATTGGTTTTATTGATGTATATTGTGACGCTTGTTGAGTTGTAGACGTATTGTTAGGATTATTCTCTGGCAGATGGATAAGCCCAATTACAGGGGAGACTCTGGCAAAAATTTTGGAAATTTAAGGAGTTAGTCAAAATTTGGAACTGCTGTGTGAAGTAACAATTGGGTTACATTGGATGCTAATGGAGGATCTTGACCCTCATTCGAGGACCAATGATCCTAAGCGAGGGAGAATGTAAGGCCCCGCTAAAATTTCCAAACGATTTAAAATTTAAAATTGCACCGCCGCTATTTGGGAATAACGTATTCAAGTATTAAAGGGGACCTATGGGATAGAACCACATCATTTTGAAATGAAAATATATGTTTAAGGTGTGTTAGAACATATTAAGGAGTTTTGTGAATGGGAATATGTAACGACTCGGCCGGTCGTTTCGAGAGTAATGGCCCAGTTCCCCCATTTTCTGCTCCTTGTGTGTTCTTCAGCTGTATTTTGACTTACCGGGTTAGTTGGTTCGGGTCCGGAGTGGTTTTGGAGCGAATTAAGACACTTAGTCTCTTATGAGAACGTTTAAGTTGGAAGAGTTGACCAGATGTTCACTTATATGTAAACGACCTCGAATTTGAATTTTGATGATTCCATTAGCTTCGTTAGGTGATTTTGGACTTAGGAGCCCGTCCGAAATGTGATTTGGGGGTTCGTAGTAGAAGTAGGCTTGAATTGGCGATAGTTGGAATTTTGGCGATTTTGGTCAGCAGTGGAAATTTCGATATCGAGGTCGGGTTGGATTACTGGAAGTTGGAGTAGGTCGGTGGTGTCATTTTTGACTTGTGTGCAAAATTTGAGGTCATTCGGACGTGGTTTAACGGGTTTTGGCATCAGTTGTGGAATTCGGAAGTTTAGAAGTTCTTAGGCTTGAATCAAAGCGTAATTTAGTGTTTTGATGTTGGTTTGAGTGATTCAAAGTTTCGACTAGGTTCGTATGTTGATATATGAGTTGTTGGTATGTTTGGTTGAGGTCCCGAGGGTCTCGGGGTGACTCCGGATGGCTAACGGGGAGTTTGGAATTTGAAGAATGCAGTTGAAGCTGCTGTTGGTGGTGTTTTCGCACATGTGGAGTGGGAACCGCAGGTGCGCTTGGGGAGCCGCAGATGCGGACAAAGAGGACCTGGTCTTGAATCGCAGGTGCATAAGAGAGGTCGCATCTGCGATCCCACAGATGTGAGACTGAGTTGCAGAAGTAGACAAGTGGACTGAAGTGCGATTTCACTGGTCAGAAGGTATAAAAAGGGGACTTTGCGAATTTTTTCTCATTCCCACCATTTTCAAGTCGGACCTTGGAGCTTTTGGGGTGATTTTTGAAGGGGATTCCAATGATTTCACAGAGGTAAATTGCTTGAGATATATTATCATTAGCTATGGTGTTTTTCCATTGATTTCCCACCTAATTAGTAGGATTTTTGAAGTGAAATAAGGGGTTAGGGCTTGGGATTTTTGAGAGAGTAATTTGGGGATTTGAGGGATCAAATGATGTCGGATTTTTATAAAATTGGTATGGGTTGACTCGTGAGTGAATGGGATTTCTAGTTTTGTTATTTTTGTCGAATTTCGAGTCGTGTGCCCGGGGGCCGGGTTTGAGTGAATTTCGGAATTTCGCCTATATTTGATATTTTTCTTGTGGAATTGGTTCCTTTAGCCTATATTTATCGTATTTTATTGCTTGTGGCTAGATTCGGGACGTTCGGAGGCCGAGTCGAGAGGAAAGGGCATTGCGGAGTAGGATTTTGCTTGCTTTGAGGTAAGTAATGCTTTCAAACTTGGTTCTGAGGGTTCGAAACCCTGAACTACGTGCTATATGGTTAGTATTGAGGTGACACACATGCCAAGTGACGGGCGTACGGGTGTGCACCGTGAGAATCGTGACCTGGTTCGTTCCATGGCACCGTTTAATGACTATTTCTTGTTGATATCCGAGTTTCCATTATGTGATAAAGTAATTGAGCTGTAAACATGCTAGATACCATGTTAAGGCCTCACGTCGATACTATTGGGACCCCTAGTGGTCGTTTCTTGCTGACAATTCACTGATTTCACTGTTATTTTATACTCAGTCATATTCATGCATTTCATATCATATCTCAGTCTCGGTTGTTATTATTGGCATAACATATCATTGTTTCCGGGCTAGTTTCCATGACATTGTGAGCCCATGGGTGAGACTGGAGAGTGATGACTGAGTGAGGCAGAAAGCCTGATTATGAGGGACAATTATGGGTCGGGCTGCACGTCGTAACAGTTATATTGATTATGATAGCGCTTGGGCCGTAGGAGCCCCTCTGGAGTCTGCACACCCACAGTGGACACGGATGATATTATTGAGGGATGGATTTCCCTGGACATGGGCTGAGTGCCTGGCACCAAGTCAATACCAAAGTGAATATCTCTGTCGGGCGGCATGCCCAACTGGTCAGCAGGAAACACATCCGAAAAATCTCGCACCACCGGAATAGAATCAATAGTAGGGGTCTCAGCACTAACATCCCTCACAAAGGCCAAATAAGATAAACAACCCTTCCCAACCATCCGTTGGGCCTTCAAGTATGAAATCCCTCTACAGGGAACATAGAGTAAAGAACCTCACCACTCAATCCGTGGCAACCCCAGCATCACCAGTGTCACGGTCTTAGCGTGACTGTCTAGAACAACATGACATGCAGACAACCTATCCATACCCAAGATCACATTGAAATCAACTATACTAAGCAATAATAGATCAAACCTAGTCTCCAATCCGCCAACAGTCACCACACACGACCGAAATACACGCTCCACAACAATAGTATAGCCCACCGGTGTAGATACATGAATAGACTAAATGAGAGACTCATGAGGCGTATCCAAATAATGAGCAAAATACGATGACACATATGAATAAGTGGAACCAAGATCAAATAATACAGAGGCATCCCTGTGGCAAACTGAGACAATACACGTGATCACTGCATCTGAAGCAATGGCATCTGGTCTGGCGGGAAGAGCATAGAATCGGGCCAGACCACCTCCTGATCAGCCTCTCCCTCTGGGCGACCTCTAGCTAATTGGGCCCCACCACGAGCTGGCTGAGCGGGTGGTGTAGCTGCCGGTGCTGGTGCCATTGGCCGAGAACTCTGCTGTGAAGCTCCGCTCAACAACCTCGACCAAACATATCAACAAGTCTTATAATTTAGTCAAATCCTCGAATCACCTTTAACAATATCAAAAACACGAATTACACACGGATTTAAGCCTAATGAACTTTGAAATGTCCAAATTCTACAAACGATGCTGAAACCTATCAAAACACGTCCGATTGACCTCAAATTTTGCACACAAGTCATAAATGACCCCACGAAACTACTCCATTTTCCGAAAATCCAATCTGACCCCCGATATCTAAAAGTCCACTCTCGGTCAAACCTTCCAAAATTCTAACTTTTGCCAATTCAAGCCTAATTCTACTATAGATCTCCAAAACACAATCTGGATGCGCTCCTATGTCCAAAATCAGCTAACAAAGCTAACAAAACCATCATAATTCAAATCCGATGTCGTTTACACATAAGTCGACATCCGATTAACTTTTCCAACTTAAGCTTCCAAATGAGAGAACGACATCCGATTAACTTTTCCAACTTAAGCTTCCAAATGAGAGACTAAGTGTCTAAATTCCCTCCGAAATCACTCCGTACCCAAACCAACTAACCCGATAAGTCATAATATAGCTGTAAAATACAAAAGAAGCAGAAAATGGGGGAACAAGGCTACAACTCTCGAAACGACAGTCGGGGTAGTTACATCTCGACCTCATCATCATTAGTATCCTCAATATCAGCATCAACAACATTTGACAAAAATGAATACTCTTCACTATCATCTTTGTCCTCGACTACTATCTTCCTATTCGGTTGCCCCCATTTGAAGATGGCCTTGATTGCTCTCCACTTCTCTATCATGAACTTGCCCTTTTTCTTATTTCTATCTTTCTCCTTTTGGAAGTCTCTCTAAAGATCTACATGTTCCTTGGCCATATTTCCACAGGCCACCTCGGGCCTGCTAACAGAAGTTGCCAACTTCTCATGAGACTCTTCCTGCTTTTTCTGGGACTCCAGGTAGGTCTTCATTTCTTCCCTGATAAAATACTCTGGTATAGGTTGGGAGTGTGAGGGCCCACTAGGGAGCTGTGACATTAAGTCATGAATGGAGGCAAGCTTGGAATTTAGCATCCCAAATGGTCTCTCGTCATGAGTAGCTTGTGAGGACAACCCCGACCTACATCAATCTCCATTTTCCTCTTATTGCTCTTTAGCACACTGCCTTCTCCTGTCACTCTCAATGGGTGTAAGGGTTGGTCCGCCAGTATCCAATGATCTCCATCCCATTCCTCAACCTGCGCACGCTGGCACAACTCTATAATCAATGATGATCCACCTTAAAGCACATACTCATTCAGCTCCTAAACGATGTAGTAACCGACATTCATTGGAATGGCTTCAAAGATGCAAGCAATAATCACGGCACTTGTATATGTGACATCAGACATGTTCCCAAAAGGAGACACTCTGCTCACAATGATATACCACCACATTTTTGCTTCTGCTGTGAAATCACCACATTTGATGCCCTTTTTCCGTTTAACCCAAGTCACTTTTTGGCCTGTAGGACAAAGCTTTGAGACTAGCCAATTACCATTTTCGCATGTATCTCTTTCTTGCATTGGCTCGAGCGGATGATTTTGAAGCCCATGGACATCACTTATCTCTTCAATTCAAAATTCCAAATTGTAAGTTCATCGTTTTGTAAATGTGTACACTTTAAATTAGAGTAAAATTCCGGTACCCATTCCTCATTGGTAATGCATGGAGTAGGAACGAAGCAATTCCAGCCACTTTAAACTAGCCGACTGTGGAAATTCAGAAGGAGCTCGGCCACTTTGTCATTAACAATTCCTTTCTCAAGTTTGAGTTTCTTCGTGAGGAGATTATCATGATACCGGTTTTGGCACTCGGAAAATATGAATCTGTTGGTATCATAGTTCAAATCCTCAGCCACTTCTTCAACTTCTTGATCAACCACCACATTTCTATTAATGTTAGGGTCCATTTTATGCTCGAAGTACCTTGAAAAATCAAAACAAAGTTAGTCGGGAATTAAAATTATGTTAATCAATTAAAAGCGCATAATTTAGGCCAAAGAACCGAGCCAAATGGGCATCGGATGCCAAAAACGCAGAGCTACTTTTTTGCAAACACTACCCAATCACCACACATGCGAAACAACCATCGTAGGTATGGGCCCGCTTCTGCAGAATTTCTATCGCTTCTGCAAACTTTCCCAGCTGACTAGAGATCGCACCTGTAGAAAAGCCATCATAGGTGCAAGGCCGCAGGTGCGGCCCTGTTTCCGCTTCTGCGATGTTCATCAGAGGGTTCAAAAACCCAAAAACTGCCGACTCTTTTCAACCATAATTCCTTAGGACAATTTGTCGAACATCTAGCAAGCACGGAGAATGTTATGCCTTTTTGAACACATTAGGTACTCAAATGTCCCCAAATGTTTTTCAACAACACCAGCACACAAGCAAACTCTCAACCAATTTCCTCACCCATAACATGAACAATAATTAGAACGAAATGGGTAATTAGGGGATACGGCCATGGAAACTTAGAAATGAAGAAGAAGATGAGGAGAGAAGTATAGTGGAGATAAAGATTTACCTGAGTTATCTTGTGTGATACCAATACAATGCACGAGCACTAGTTGCCTTGTGTGAGAGATAAGAGGCAATTTTGTGTTTGCGGGAAAAAATTAGAGTCTCACCTGATGAAAGACACAATGGGGCTTTAAAATTTATCCGATGGGACGCTTTTGTGAAAGATTTAGCGCTTCTGCATGAGTGCTCCTACGAAGAAGAGATCGCTTCTACAATTATCTCGCTTCTGCGATGTCCTGGGCGCTTCTACGAAGCCGTATCAGTGCAAATATATTTGCAGGTGTGGTTGAACCAGAGTTCTGCTGGGCAGAATTGGGCAGCGACTGTTTTGGCTTGTTCCAACACCTCAAACTCCTTCATTCAATTCCAAAAAGTCTGAATATATGTAGAATAGTCAAAAACAATATAACAAACTATTCTAACAAATAAAATTTTAAAAATGACTAAATTTTTTTGAAAATGATGGGTGTGTGCTTGGCCAATGTGCGGTCGCATTTTCAGTCGCATAACTGTTATGCGGTTCGCAGAATTGGCATTCCACCATATTTTTGAGTGACCATAGCACACGAACTTCTGACTCATTTCGCGACTACTATGGGGTCCGCATAACCACTATGCGATCGCTTTATTTTTGCCGCAGAAAAGCAAGCTTAGCCACTTTTTGTTCAATTTCCCTGCACTCTAAGACACACACACACAAAAATGTTCAACAAAAATAACTAAACTACAAAAATAAAAATCTGCCAACAATATTTGAAAACGATGGGTTGCCTCACACAAAGCGCCACATTTAACGTCATGGCACGACGCGAATCAACTTTATCACTTTTCTCTCCACTTGGAGGATATGAACCGGGCACCCAACCTGGAATCAAGCTTGTGATCACGAGTGACGCGGGGTGGTAAGTTGATGATCAAGCCAAACATCAATTTCTTTGTTTTGCATTTATTAGCTTTCTTTTGAGGCATGTCATTTTGAGTTCTTGAGTATTCAAATTGCAAGATGTATGACTCTTGTCTGTCTTCTTTACACTCCCACATGGATTTACATGGTTCAATTCCCATATCACCATACAAGTCCAAAGTTAAAAAGTGCTTGGAAAGAGATATCAAACTTTTAACTGGCAACTTTTTTCGGATTTTGACATCCTCTTTTTCCCCCGAACTAGAGTAATTTTCAACCATATTTTCAACTACATCGGTTGACTCTAATTCCATATTTTTCTTGGCATCATCAACAAGCATGGAGTCGGTTGGCGGAAGTTCAATTCTTGATTTCTCAAAATAAAGCTCGCTTTCTTCCTCGAAGTTAGACTCTTCTTGACCTCTTTCCACACTCTCAAGTTGGTGGGCATAATGAGCCTCAACCAATATTTTTATTTGATCTTCCAAGGTGCAGATATTATCATCATTTTGAGTTAGTACTTGTTTCAAGTACTCGAATGCCATGTTGTGCTTCTCCTCAATTTCAAGAATGGCCTCCAACATGAGCATTATCCTCTCATTATGAGCATTTGAGAGTTCTTCTTGGTATTGATCAAGTGCCAAGGAAGGATTTTCGGCTTCACCTCTAAGGAAGGTTTTTGGCTATCATTCACATCCGAGGTTTTTTGGACCTCTAGAGCTTCAAGCATTTCCCCCATTTGTAAGTTCAACCTTTCAAGCGCCAAATCGTTGTGGAGAGTATTTTCTAAAAGCTCCTCTAAGGCATTTTGCTCTTTGTTTCCTCCCTCAAGTAGGCATTCCATCATGAGCTTAAACTCTCTATTTTGACATGCTCAATTTCTTCCACTTCCATATCCCTATACTTGTCATCACAAGAAGTAGAATTATTGTAGAGAGGGTTCTGGGAAGGGAAGGACAAATAAGAACAATTAGTCCAATGACCATTTTAACCACCACACTTACCACAAATACTCCACTTATGGGTTTGAGATTGTGTACACAATCCTCCCTAGGAAAATTTAAATAATTTTGCCATGAGTGTGGTCTTGCACAATAAGGACATGGGTCATCAAAGTATGAACAACTACCATCCGACCAATTTTCATTATATGATGCCATTTTTCAAAAAATAAGAAAATAAACAAGAAAAAAATTAAGAAGATAAACAAAGATAAGAAAATAATTACACAAATATTCACAAGTTTGGACCAAAGCACATATGCTTACTTCTCAAACAACCTAAATATGCCAAATTGTTCCCCGATAACGACGCCAATTTTGATGACGTCCAAATCCACTACTAAGAAATTAATAGACACGGTCGCATGCATTATAATATACCCAACTATGAGTCCGGATCAAATCCCACAGAGAAAAATATGTAGGCGATTAGACGTATAAGAGAATTATCACTTGTGATGCTAAGCCAAACACTTAGAAAGAGCTTTTGAGAATATTTATGTCTAAATGCGAAGATGTAAACTAACCTAGTAAGCAAGTAAAATGATCAATGAGTACAAGCATGGGTGCAACTGGAATTACACTCAAGGAACGATCCAATGTATTTCACGATTTTACAAATATGAGCGAGTTAAGTTAATTAGCCTCAGGTAATAATTCTATATTTGCTTCTTTCAAAGACTAACAAGACTTTCTAATTGAATTATCCGTAAAATAATTAAGATATTCAGCACACACAAAAATGGCTACAAGTAGTTCAATCTTGTCCCCAGGTAGAATCTATAAAGCGAGGGTTAACGCCTCAAGTTCTTGTTAATTAATCTCTCCCAACCCCAAATTATTTTTTCCAAAATTAATTCGAAGTAAATGGGCGAGTATTAGGGTTAGCTAATCCCTTTGAAAATATTAAAGAACAAGAATAATTAAAGAAACATTAACTCATATCAATATAAACGAAAATCGTTCAATACATAAGCACAACAAGATATTTAATCCACACTTTAAAAATAAATATTTCCATAAACAAGATTCAAGTGTTTGAAAAAATACTACACACTTAGATATTCAATACAAAGCAAAGAAATGAAGAAATGGGCATAAATGAGTAAGAAATTCTCAACCAAAAGCTTCAAATCTTCAAGACCCAAGTGTATGTGCAAGAACCCTAGCTCCCAAACTTGTCTTCTCTAGTCAAGAAACTCAAAAATAATTCCAAGATCAGCAAAGATGTGCCAAAGATATCTTTCCAATAAACTAGGTCGTGTATTTGTGGGTTTGGAATGGAGAAAATACGAAATGCCCAAGTTTCCCAGGTCTGATGCCCATTGGCTGCACATGCGGAGTAGATCATCTTAGGTGCGACTCCGCAAAAGTGGACTTTCATTTGCAAATGCAAAACCGGTGGGAATTGCCTTCTCCGCAGATGCGGAACATGTCGCCGCAGAAGTGACTCCGTAGATACAGATTATCGATCGAAGATGCGATCCTAGTGGAAGGTTGCTATTTTCCGTAGACGTAGCCCTCTACTCACAGAGGCGATCTCGCATAAGCGAACTGTATTTCGCAGATGCAAAATCACTGAAGGATTTTGTATTTCTTTAACTCTTTTTTGCTCAATTCCACTTCAGTTGACTTCAACTCTCTTCATGACATCATATACCTAAAAATCTAGCAATATACACCAAAAACAATCTCATATTATAATTAATGGATACAAAAACTAAAGAAAAGATACTAATATATATTGTAAAATCACCACTCATCATTGTGCACCACATTATATAAATAGGAAGCTTCAAGGCATTTAGGAGTCTGTTACCCTTCTTTCAAATCCAAATCGTGCAATAGAGCCGACTCATAATAGTTCGAGTCAGGATTTATGTTTGCTAATGATATAGAGATGCTTGCAATTAGTAAAATTACAGCTAACAAGAGGGCTAATATAGCAACAGGTAAGGGAAATAGTAGAGACAGAATTCTTGACAACATGGCCTCTCTACCTGCATTAGGTAGGGGTAAGGTCTGCGTACAAACTACCCTCCCCAGATCCCACCTGTTGGGATCATACTGGGTTTGTTTTTGTTGTTGTTATGGCCAAGTTTGAGGCCCTATCAGATCGTGCATACCAGATATGCGACTTTCTTACTTAAGACCCTAAAACAGGAGTATTGAACATACCCCGCACATAGTAGTTCATGGGAGTATCAGAAGGTAAAAGTATAAGTTTCAACAGGTAACAAAGGGTGAAGAAGGATACGAGGTACCCAGTTAGTGAAGATTATTAGAATTTACAATTCAGGTAGAGAAATATAAGCATTCTGAGTTACCTTCAATATTAACAAAGATATATACAATTAACCACGCCCATCTAAGTTATGCCCTATGGGAGCTAACAGATATAGTTTAAGAGAAGGATGGGATGTCAAGATCCAGCTGGGATTAGAGTAACAAAAAATGGTGGATGGATTGTTAGAGTTAGCTGACATTTCTGAAGGATATTGCAAATGTGGTAATAGTTCTCCTTACGAGACACCCAAATGGTGCACTCTAGAATAGTACAGTTAGATATGAAAACTAGAATGTTCAGAATGTTCAAAAGATAGGTACTGGAATCCTAAAAGGGATGAAAATGTGCCTTAGTATGAATCCCGCCCCTAGCAAAAAGAGAATGTTAGGCGACCTGAGCCAGTGAGATGGAGCAAGGGGATCTAAAATTGAAAGAATATTTTGTTGAAGTTTTAAAAATATGATAATAGACAAAAATATTAGCAGGAGAATAACAAGAGAGTACTCGAACAATTGTGAGTAAGATGTGAGAAATTGGTGATAACGATAAATCAAATAAGACAGGATGACAAAGTCTATAATCAAGTGAAGGAAACTATAAGAGGAGACGGACCTTGAGACAATAAAAGAGTATAAAAGACATAAATTCATATTCTCATGAATAAGGGATCGGAACATTTGATAATAGTCAACATCGTCAGAATTTTAGAGATCATGTTCCAGAAATAATAGAATGGACAACAGAAGAATAACTTGTAAAGGTCATTCAGGAAGACGCTTCCCTAAAGTAAGCACTATGAGTAGAGTTAATCGTAAGGGACTAAGTGTGCCCGTTACAGTAGGTGTCACTCTTGTGCATAAGAAATTAAGTTATCCTTGGTACAGAAGCGTTACTGCAAGGTGAGTAAAAGTCAGTGAAGATATGAAAAGATGCTAAAGATGCAGAGGTAACTATGGAATGGTAAACGTAGAATGTGGTAAAATGGCAAAATGGATGAGATTGAATTTATTCAGATCCTATAGATATGTTACGACTCAAGAACATTAAGAAAGCATGATGCTAGGGAGAGGTAGTAAGGGTTCCGGACAGGGTGTTATTGATAAATAAGTGTGAATGGACACTTAAATATAAGGAACCAGTGCGAGGGGTAAGTTAAGACAAAGGACATAACTCAAGAGAGATTACGCGGAATACAGATATGAGAATGGACAAACGAGTAGCTAATAGTTGATTCTGGAATAGCCTAGTTATGGCTTGACAACAGGATACATATAAATCAACAGATAATCAGAAAGGAGTTGGGTAGTTCAAGGTACCGTATAAGTGTTACAGAAATAAAAGAGAGTGCCAGTGGGGAGACAATCAAAATTTCAGTTCAAAAGCAACCCTAGGAGCACAAAGGCGCCGAGGTAAGTAACTAAGGATAATTATAGGTGAGTAAGAACATCAAAAATTCTATCGCGTATACCATGCAATAACCTTGTAGCTTTACAAGAGTCAGAGGGCCTTCCCTAAGTACTACAATGAAAGACTAGCCGAGGAAATAACGAAGGTGGCTTCAACCTAACCATAGTAACTTGAAGAAGGAATGGTCTTGTAAAAACATTCTCACTAATTTTATGAACTTGATGGTAGGCTATAATCTCGCATTTTAGTTGATTATTGCACTTTAATTGTGTTTGAGCTTTAACTGATAGTGTTTTGCACTAATTGTGCATTTATGCCTTGTAGAAGTGATTTCGGGTGATGTAGATGTCATGGAATAAATTAGAGCTATTTGGAGCTTTGAAGTTTGAGTAAAAGCCCAAGGGATTAAGCTGGGATCGCATTCGGGGGGGTGAGAACCACGTCTGGAAATCAAAAAGTCAAGAAAAATCCGTACTCTAAGAAAATAACACACACGCGACGCGTGGGGTGGCGCGTGGCACACTGTGGCTGCCCATTTGCAGTGTCCGAAAAATTGCAAGCTCTCTGGATATCCCCACTAATGCCCCATGTGGCGCGTCGCCCCCATGTGGTGCGCCTATACAAATTTTACAGAGTGATTGTCCTATTTCGTGTTGGTAAAGGTGTTTTCATTTTGGCTCGACCCTACTTGGTATATATACATGGAAAAATGTTATTTTCTGGACTTTTGACACATCTTAGACCTAAGGAGGCTAAGGAGGAGTTGGAGAACCAAAAGCACAAGGAATTCATCATTCAGTCCTCACTCAAGACACGAGTTTAGATCGTGTTATGTTTTTCTTTACTTTAAACATAATTGTGATGAATTGCTCCATAACTATGGAGTAGTTTTCTGAGGGTCTGATGGATTTGGTGTATTGATATTTGATTGTGGATTATAACTCTAGTTTTATGTATTGAATTGTTTTGGATGTTTTAATTGTTGCATCTGTATTCACTGGTTCATGTAATCGAGAGAGGCATAACTTGTGATATCTTTGCATTATATTTTGTTGGTTGACTTCATTGATTCTGCTTAGTAATCGAAAGAGGCTAGTTGAATTGTTGATTAAACTTAGTTAGGAGGATAATCGAGAGAGGTTCTCAAAAAGACCAATCCACTATGACTTGGTGCATATCTTCACTGAGCTTAATTTAGTTTATCTTGTGATGTTGTGGCTTAATCGAGAGAGGACTTTCTTCTAAAAGTTTGAGCTAATAATCAAGTAAATTAGAGAGACTCACTTGAACATTAGAAGTGAATTATCTAGAGTTAGGTCCCAAACAATTATCCTGCATATATCCCACAAAAACCCTTTTTTCTCCCATTGATGATAACTTTCTTTGCTTAATCATTCTTGCGATTGTCATTAGTCAATAGTTTATAATCTAAGTTAATTTTAGTTTTAATCACATAAATCTCAATTGCTGATCATCTTGGATAGCAATCAAGGTATAAACTACGAAAATACTATTTAACTCCAATCAATGTGGATACGATATTATACTATATTATATTTTATTAGCGAGCACAATTTTATGTGGATTTTTGCGCTCGTCAAATTTTTGTGCCATTGCATATGATTGGTAATCAATAGTGTTTGAAATATTCCGTAATGCTAATTCAAGAATTTTTCTTTTTTCTTTAATTTTATTATTCCATTTTTACATTTGGTGTTCTATAATTGTGTACAGGCTACAAGTTAAATTGGTGAACGACTCGATCTTCTGGGAAAGATGTACTACCATATGAACCTGAGATAGAAAAACAACTATGAAATCTGAGGAAGGAAAGAAATTTCCCCGAGAATATAGAGAAGGTTGGGCAATCCTCAACAAAAGAAACTCTGGCTGGAGATGATAATAATGTGGACATGGCTGCAAGAGAGGCAGGCCAAAAATGGGAAAAAGCTGCGCGAGATGCTGAGGAAGCAGCTCTCCGAAATGCACAACTTGTCTATGTAGGAGAGAGAGGTTGGAGAATTGCTCAAAATCAACCCTTGGCTACAGATCAGTTCGGAAATATAGCTCCCGGTGCTGGGAGACCACTAGGTGATTATGATAGACCAGTCTACAACCAAGGATTATCAAGTATTAGACCACCTCCAGTTGCAGCTAACAATTTCGAGTTGAAGTAAGGGTTGCTCCAAACCATTCAAAACTATCGTGTCTTCAGAAGACAGATGAACAGAGATCAAAACAACCATCTAATGGACATCGAGGAGATTATGAACACCTTTCAATACAATTGTGTGCCACAAGATGCAACTTACTTAAGGGCATTTCCCTTCACACTTAAAGATTATGCAAAGCAATGACATAGAATGTCCTAGGGATCAATTAGAACATGGGAGGAGATGAACAGAAAATTTCTTGATAAATATTTCTCCTCAGCTAAAACTGGCAAATTTAGTAGAGAAATCCATAACTTCTACCAGAAAGATACTGAAACTGTGTTTGAAGCTTGGGAGAGGTTTAAGGAATTAGTTCGAAAGTGTCAACATAGCGGAATTGAACTCTTGATGCAACTCCAGTATTTTTGGGATGGATTGACACCAGCCTTACGTAGAACATTGAGCAATGTAGCGGGAGGCCCGTTGATGAAAACGATTCCAAAGGAGATAGTCACAATTCTAGATGAGTTGTCTGAAGATGCAAACCAGTGGCCCTCTGAGAGTGCTAAAAGAAGAAGATCAACTGGTGTTCACCAAGTTGATGCTAATACATCTGTGCAGGTACAACTTGATGCCATAGCCAAAGAAATAAGGAAGCTGACTTTAACTTCGATACAAAGTGAGCATCATGCAGCATGTGGTATATGTGGAAGAGGACACCCTACTCATGAGTGTCAAGCCTCAATTGAGGAAGTGAATGCTGTGGGAAATTATAACTTCAATGCAATGGTTCAGAAGCACCTCGGTTTTTCATGGAGTTCACCTGGGAGTACTGCAAATGCATGGCAACAAAACAACCCCAGGTTTCAGGGACATGGAGCTCCAGACTTCTAAAATTAGTAGAGGCAACAGTTTCAGCCTCAATAATCCAATCAGCCTGGTCTAGAAGATATGATGAAAGCCTTCATTGTCACAACAGATGAGAGGATAGATGCTCATGGGGCAGCAATTCGAAATCTAGAGAAGCAAGTGGGACAAATTGTAACTATATTGTCTGAGAGAATTCTAGGAAATCTCCCAGGTTATACTGAGAGAAATCCCAAAGAAATGGTGAATGCTAAAACCTTGAGAAGAGGGCATGTGTTGAAGGATCCCACTCCAATCCAAAAGGAGGTGGTACCTGAGAAAAAAAGTGGGGAGCAATTGAAAAATGAAGTTGATTAGAAGAAGAAAGGCAAGAGGGAAGCTAAGAAAAAGAAGGGGGAAACTTCAAGAAGGAAGGAACCTGAAAAGATAAAGCACATGCCTTCTTTACCTTTTTCCAAAAAGCTATATAGAGAAAAGTTGGACAAGCAGTTTGAGAGATTGTTGGATATGTTGAAATAGGTTATTTTAAATTTACCATTCACTGAAGTGCACTCACAAATGCCAGCTTATGCCAAATTCTTGAAGGAGATCCTTACAAAGAAGATGAAGATAGAAGAGACCTCAATGGTCAAGATCACAGAGCATTGCAGTGCTATCTTGCAAAACAAACTCCCACAAAAGTGTGGAGATCCAGGGAGTTTTGCTACACCTTGCTCTTTAGGCTCCATTAATTTTGATAAATCTTTATGTGATTCTGGTGCCTCAATTAATCTAATGCCTTTGTCTTATTATAGGAACACGAAGAATAAATATGGAAAGATAAGGTCTGCACCAATATCTTTACAGCTGGTAGACCAAACAACTATAATACCCGAGGGGATAGTGGAAGATGTCTTAGTTCGGGTAAATAAGTTCGTATTTCCTGTAGATTTTATAGTGGTGAAGATGGAAAAGAATAAGGAGGTTCCCCTTATCCTAGGAAGACCATTCTTAACAACAGGTAGAGCTATATTAGATATACATGAAAGAAGACTCATGCTTAGAGTGGGTGAGGAGACCGTAACTTTCGAGATGAATGTAGAAAGGAGGGTGAAAAAGATAAACCAGTTGCATGTGTGGAATGGAAGGTGAAGAAATTGAAAGAGAAGGCTGCACTGACTGAGAAAGATAAGTGTGGGGTGTACCCCAAGAAGGCTGAGAAGAAGCTGTCTGTGTGGATGTGTGCACTAGTTCAAGCGAGAAGGATGGATCCCGACTTTGATTTCAGACCCCGACTAGAGATTCAGGGAAGTTTCCTCTACCTTATGCTTTTTAATTGTGTTATGGGGAATTGCCATAATTTAATGTGTGGGGTGGGGGACAATTGTATGTTATATGCATGTATATTAGTTTCTTTTTGTTATTTGTAGTAGTTAGAGATAGAAATTGTTTTTGAAAAAAACCATAAAAACGGGTTTCTTGAGGGATTTAAGTCGAAATAAAAAGAATAAAAACGAGTTTCTTTTGTAGTTAGTGTAATAATTCTCCCTTGGTTTTTCTTTGTGTCGCGGTTCTTTTTCAAGGGTTTTGTTTGAATCGGGTGTAGGTAATTTTATTTTTGTTAGGAGTAGAGAACCTTGTGCTATGATTTGAATTGAAGGAAATACCTCTTGACTTTGTTATACCTTGAGAATATTGAGTGCTTTAGTTGTGACGCTTAGACTCAGTTTTTGACTCTTTTATAAGTAACTTGAATTGTATGATCTTAACTTTGCTTAACTGCTTTGACTAGAGTGTCTTGATAATCCAATCTTGAGTGAGTTATGTGCCATGTGAGTGAGGTTTTGTGTTATTCTGTGCATTACATTTGATGTCTAGAACTTGCCACATTTGTTTGTCAAAGCAAAATAGTAGTTTTATTTAGTCTTGGAAGTGATATCGGCATTTCTTTGTTGAGCCAGTTCTATGTCCTACCCATCTAATTGTTATGTATCTTAGTTAAACCCTTTGAGCCTGTAATCCTATTTATTTGGCAGACACATTATAAGCCTTACCCATTTGTTTAAATTGACCATCTAATTTAAACTTTCACCTCTCATGAGCTCTTAAAATTGTTATGAACTTTGTAAAAGTTGAAGTGTGGGGTGGTTGGTTTGTCTTTTGAGTGGAATTATTGAAATAAGGAGAAAGGAGCATTGTTTGTCCAAAAGTAAGAGCCACTTCAATTGAAAGAGATATATTATTTTATTTTTGTGAAGAAAAATATTCATTGATAGTGGTAACTCTTGACGTATTTGTGCTTAAAGAAGTAGGGAGTTAATGTATATTGATGTGAAGGTGGAGTTACGGTTTGACATAAGTGTGGGGTTGTGAGCAATAAAATTGTATGTATTGAAAGTGCTTATGGAGGTGTAGTCACTCTTATATCTGAATGTATACTACCCGTCCAGCAGCTAACATTACAACCAATTAAAGTCCTTCTTGATCCTTAATTGAATGATCTCAATTAGTAGAGTAGTACACTACATGCAAGCTTATGGTACATCTTTTGTGGCATATGAATGTTGTTTTTGAGAGTGAGCGAATTCTTACAATCTTAAGTTCCTAATTGTTCGTAAATTTATTATGTGTGGAACTACTCTATATTGTTGTGTGAGGGCACTTGATTCACAAAGGAAAGGTAATGTCGTTGACCTCCGTGTTAGAGTAAGTAAGTGGGTTAGAAATAGTACATGGTACTTTTGAGTCAAATCTTGAGGCGAGGATGTTACACTATTCTGCTTAGTCTATTTTAAATATTCTTGGTGTGATGAGTTAGGAGGAGAGTCGGTTAAAAAGGTCGTGTATATATAAAGCATGGTTTGATTGCTTGAGGACGAGAAATGGTTTAAGTGTGGGGTGTTGATGGTAGGCTATAATCTCGTATTTTAGTCGATTATTGCACTCTAATTTACTGCACTTTATTTGTGTTTGAGCTTTAGTTGATAGTGTTTTGCACTAGTTGTGTGTTGATGCATTGTAGGAGTGATTTCAGGTGATGTAGATGTAATGGAATGAATTCGAGCTATTTAGAGCTTTGAAGTCTAAGTAAAAGCCCAAGGGATTAAGCTGGGATCGCGTTCAGGGGTCGAGAACCACGTCTCGATATCAAAAAGTCAAGAAAAATCCATACTTTGAGAAAAAAACACACCCCACGGCAAGTGGGGCGGCGTGTGGCGCGCCAAGGCTGCCCATTTGCTGTTGTCTGACAAATAGCAAGCTCTCTGGATTTCCCCACTAACGCCCCGCATTGCGCGCCTGTACAAATTTACAGAGTGAATACCCTATTTTGCGTAGGAAAAGGTGTTTTCGTTTGGGCCAAACCCTACTTGGTATATATTCATAGAAAAACGTTATTTCTGGACTTTTGACACATCTAAGCTCTAAGGAGGAGTTGGAAAAGCAAAAGCACAACGAATTCATCATTCAGTCTTCACTCAAGACACGAGTTTGGAACGTTTTATGTTTTTCTTTACTTTAAACATAATTGTGATGAATTGCTCCATATATATGGAGTAGTTATCTTTAGGGTTTGATGGTTTTGGTGTATTGATATTTGTTTGAGGATTATAACTCTAGTTTTATGCATTGAATCGTTTTTTATGTTTCAATTGTTGCATCTATATTCACGAGTTCATGTAATCGAGAGAGGCACAACTTGTGATATCATTGCATTATATTTTGTTTGTTGACTTCATTAATTCTTCTTAGTAATTGGAATAGGCTAGTTGAATTGTTGATTAAACCTAGTTAGGAGGATAATCGAGAGAGGTTCTCCTAAAGACCAATCCACTACGAATTCTTGCATATCTTTATAAAGCTTAATTTCGTTCATCTTGTGAGGTTGAGACTTAATCGAGAGAGGAGTTTCTTCTAAGCGTTTGAGATAATAATCAAGTGAATTTGAGAGACTCACTTGAACATTAGAAGTGAATTATCTAGAACTAGATCCCAAACAATTATCCTGCACCTATCCCATCAAAATGTTGTTTTGTCCCCTTGATAACCTTCTTTACTTAATCGTTTTTGCGATTGTCATTAGTCAATAGTTTAGACTCTTAGTTAATCTTAGTTTTTATCACATAAATCTCAATTGTTGATCATCTTGGATAGCAATCAAGCTATAAACTACAAAAAATTTAACTCCAATCCCAATGGACACGATATTATACTGTACTATATTTGATTAGCGAGCATAATTTTAAGTGGTGTTTTGTGCTGGTCAGCACTCCATAAGAAAGTGGCACCTATCGTGGCTATTGAACGCGAAGTAAAAATAAAAAATATCAAAAGTTATATTTGAGATCATATGAGTTACAGGAAATTCCGGTATTGGTGGGCAATAAGATAAGCCAAGTATTCATGAAATAAATGGCAGAACGACCAGGAAAAGTTATTGCTCACATTTAAAGACTACTGAGAAGGCACGAAAGGAAATCTATGGTGCTAGCAAGTAAAAGGAAGCTTGCGAGTAGTATAAATCGATATATGTTGGCCGCAATCTAAAGTATGTTAGAACGACGGGGTTTTAGGTAGATAGGAGTAAGGATAAGAAAAGGTGGGTGAGAAGGAGACAAGAGTAAGTAAGGCCTCGGGATTGAGCCTATCAAAACAAGAGAGTTGATGGTTTCCGTAACTTATAGAAAGCTCATTAGAGGTTGAATGAACTCAGAGATGTCTAAGACTAGGAGCATTTCGGAAAGATTGCATGCTACACTGGTAGTAGAATGAGAGTGTAATTGTGATAAATGATAAGAAAATAACGTTTAGGCCTCTGATTGAGTAATGATTTAAGAAAAAGGGATTTTATGAATTGCACGAGATTAGAATACCCCCCATAAGATGAAACACATTGGGATGCCATTAACTAGTGAGACGTGAGCCCTAGTGACAAATTGCATCAGTTGTTCCCCGATGAGACGTGATCCCTAGTGACAATAAGTTACGTAAGAGGTTTTAAGTTATCAGTGGTATATTATAGATCAATATTAAGGTAAATCAACAATAGATGGATAATGTTTCCAAAGTATGAGGGGAGATCATGATGTCATTCTTTAGATGAACAGTAATAATAACACATTAAAGGACTTAGATTTATACCTATAGGATAAGCATCGAGAGAGTAACTTGGAGTTGGGTATCAGACCTCGATAATAATAAATCGAAGTAAGTGTTATGACAAAGTATAATCTACCTAGATGAAGTAAAATCGTAAGGATATATAATCAAGGCTATGAAACAAAATAAAGCAATAGTCATAATTTCGACAAAGTACCGAGCGGAGAACTTCAATGCACCCACAGATAACTAGAGGGATGGCTTGTCATAGTATTGTATATGTTCACAAAGTGAAGGCCTAGAGATTGGCTAAAAGCTGGAGGAAAAAGGAGAGAATAGTGGCATGGGCACGCATACAAGGACATATAGGCTGCATGATAGTAGGTAGCAAAAGTTACAAGATTGGAAAAATTCCGACCACAAGTTGTGTGTGACAAAGAGGCCTAAAGGGGGAAATGCCCTGGCCTTTGTATTTATTCACAAAACAGTTGCCTTGAATGCAAGGACAGTACTAAAGTATTCGTAAGAGCTATAGGTTATGATACTGATAAGCGCACCAATCAACATTTGAGGATGAATGTTCCAAGGGAGGGGGGAGGAGGGTATGATGTTACACCCCTTGTCTTTGTACGTAAAAGTACGTCGTAAGTCCATTGATGTATGCTCAGATATGATAACATCTTTGAACGTACAAAAATTAATTTAGTCAATTTAACTTAGAGGTTACAAATACTTAAGATCATGAACTGCAAGTACCAAGAGGGTTGTAAGGCTTAGAAGCTAAATGAGTTGAAGAAAATAAGTTTCGTCAGAAGCCGACAGTTTGGGAATGTTATAACCTATACTTTTTGGGTGAGAATAGGGTGCTCAACATGATATGTAGTTTATGTTATAATTATTTTAGTCGTATGATATTCTCGTGTTATGTTTAGAATTCAAGTGAGTTGTGGAACAAAGGTTGGCAAAGGTCATCACAAGTTACATTCATAAATGTGCTGAACATTAGATCAAATTTAGCTGATCTTTTCTCCCGAAGTACTCGTAGTTACGGGATGATCCACCTATCAAATTGAATATATACAAGTCTAGTTTCTAACCCAATAAACCGTTCGTCAATATGACATTGGAATAAAGATATATTCGCATTTTCGTGAGACTGCACAAGCAGCTCCATTGGGAAGCATAAAGTCGGTGGAAAAGTCCAGCTCCTATTTAAGTCAATTTTAATTCATTTCAACTAATGTTGCTTGACGAAAACAGTTCCTAAACGCTCCTATATGATCTCCAAGAGTTCATCTATGATACTAGAGTTAAAAACAATGATAAAAACATGAATCCAATGCTAGAAATCCCTTGGTTCTTGCTAGATCGTAGTTCTTCATCTTGTGGCTATTTTGAAGGATTCTTCAAAGGGAAGTAAACTATGGTTTCATATTGTTCTTGTTGATTAAGGTAAGAATCAGTCCCTCCTTAATATATATTGGAGTTGCAAGGCGAACTGATGGTTCTTACATACCAACTTGAACACCAAAAGTTGATTCAAGAAGAGAAAACAATACCTATAGTGTTGTGGTGTCGTTGAGGATAGTTGTGGGTTGTGTTTGGATGAAATATTGTGTTGTTTCTACGGGTTAAGGTGAGTTTAACCGCCTACTACATGTTCTTGAAGTTGTTTATGTATTGGTTGCCTTATTCGAGCAAAATCCTACAAGAGGATGCTCGAAACAGTTTGAGATGTTATCGTTTTTGATGCTCTGTTTTGGAAATATCATATCCGTGAACTTTAAATGGTTGGAAACCTTGAAAATGAATTTTTTATGATATTTTTACTATAAATATATTTCTACATGTCGGACTTACTATTGGTACGATGAATATGAAGAGAAAGGACAACATAACAATGTTGTAGTTGGACTGTTGGCCTGTTTGAGGGTGAATTAGGAGATAAATAGGAGGTTAGAAATCCTCCCATTGTACTTAATATCATGATGAATATGTTGTTAAGTTAATAAATTAATGAATTTGGGGTCAAAAGGGTTCAAAAGGGATGCAATCCGATCTTGACGTTTGTCGTGTTAAATAGCAGTTTTCTTGGTAATGTTTATGCACTTATTGTGTAGCTTGATTTGTGTTGTGGTGCTGAAATTATATAGGTGAAGGTTTAATGGGTTCTTTTTGGTTCATGGACTTGGGAAAGCAAGGAAAATAGGGGTGATGCCGCCCGTTTTAATATAAAATAAGCTTGTCATTGGTTGTACTATGGTTGTAGCTTTCGTAACTTAATGATAGTATTATTATCGTTGTTGCAGATTAAGGTGCAAAGAGATGAGTTCAACATCATTATTGGATAGATTGTAATAAGGTATGTTAAGCGTAAACCTTTCCTTCATTTTGGCATGATCATGTAAATGCATGTGTTTTATAACGAGACATAAAGAGAAGTTCGAATATATACACACACGTGTGTGTGTTTGTGTATATATATATATATATGTGTGTGTGTGTGTGTGTGTGTGTGTGTGTCGATATATACATTTAGTATTTTCACTACCATCGAGCTATAATCGGCAGGTTGTCACGCCCCAAACTTGGAGAGGTGTGGCTGGCACCCGGTGCCGCACTGGCTCGAGCGAACCACTCTTCAACTCTTTTTTTTTCTTTGTTACTATCATGGGCCAACACGGCCACAACTCGTAATGTACAACTGTAAGTGGGAAACATAGTATCACTGAACCATTTTTCTTAAAACATGAATACATATGGGACGTCAAGGCCTCTGACATACTGTACAAGATGAACCTCCATCTACAAAGCCTCTAAGATTATTTGACATCAAATAAGACAGGGTACCGGCCTACCCATAAGTCCGTAGCAAAACTCTGACACGATGACTCATAGACTCGGATGCACTCCGAATGAGGTGGAGTCTTACCGATCCTTCGCTGAATGCCAATCTCGTCTACTATGAGGGCTCGTCAAACAGATTATCTATACCTGCAGGCATGAATGCAGCGTCCCCAATAAAAAGACGTCACTACGAATAATGTACTTAGTATGTAAGGAAGAACTGAAACATAACAGTAAATCAACATTAATTAAGGACATGGAAGAAACATGGAGTAAAGGACTCAACCTGTAAGTTTGGATAGCTCTTTAAATCATGAAATATTTATAGTATCATGCATATGCGTATAAATGTCATGTAATCCATAGGCCTATACATACATAACATCATAAAGCCTCTGAGGGCATCCTATCATATCATCTCAGCCACTATGGTCAAAATCATCATCGTATACCAGCTGATCAGGTGGTGATGCGTATATAACGCCGTAACCTTTTCCCATATATACATATACACGCGTATATAACGCCGTCTGAGTCGTGGGTAAATGCACATGTATAAATGAATGCAATGCATAATGAAGTATGACAGTATGATCTCTTGGAATGTTATGAGACCCATGAATAGACAATATGGTAGTAGGACATATGGGGAATCAGGAACATACACATCTCTAATACTTCTATGAATAGAGTCATTTATGGAATTTGTGCATTTGCTCGTTTCGTTCGTGTCGTATAGATCATGCCAAAAAAAAAAGAAGGGATAGGCTTAACATACCTGTGAGCTTATGGAATTCAGTAGCGATGTTTCCTTTAGCATCAATTCTTTTATCTCCAACAATATGTTGTAAGTAGCATAGTCTTTGTGGGTTTGACGATGCTTGGCTTTGATATGAGTATAAAGTTCTGAAAAACGGAGTTCATACTGAATGAGTTCAGCTTGTGATGGCACATACTCGAGTAGCCGTTTTAGTGACAGAGTTGACCGCAGCTTAGCTGCAAGTTCCCTCTTTGCAGAATGAAGCTTCTCAGTGGAATCCCTAAAAGTATGGTCCAAAAGGTTTCCCTCTTTGCCTCTTTGCAGTAGTTGGTCAAACTCATCAACCTTAGTTTGCAATGTAGCATGTTCACATTGGAGTTCAGATTCTTGTGCCTTCGACAATAGGATCCTGTGAGCAGTGGGATCACGCTCAATTCTTTCTTGTACAAGCTTTAGATTATCATCCTTTTTCATTTCTTCCATTATATTATTGTTACTCTTCCTAAAAATATTCCAATGGTACCTCCCCTCTCTCTCTCTTTTGCTAATCATTTCTCAAAGTCCATTTCATCACATCACTTCTAAAGGAGATTTGGCAAACTGCAAACATCCAGTTGAACTCGTCAACTACCATCTCTATTTCATGATCCAACTTCACATCCACAAAACCTTTCAAATTAAATTAAAACCTTCCAAATTAAATTACTGTAGAGACAAGCAAGCACCACCATGACCAATTTCCACATCAACTACTGAAGAAATCATATTACTACTCCAATGAAATGTAGATTTGACCAACCACGTCATTCGTGCAACTGCTTTGTCAAATTAACTCTAGCCACCTTTTTTCTTAATGTGACACATAATATAAATGGCTAATGAGTCATTTGGTTGAATGGCACAAGCTGGCACGTGGGGTAGGGTGGGAAATTTAAATCTTTATCCGCTTATTAGGTAATTAGGTAATGTCCCTTTACCCGGTAATTAACCAATTACCCGCACAATTAAGAATTATCTTAAATTACTTAAAATTCTACTCATTTTTAATATATTTTATACATCATACTATCACGTTCATATGGTACCTTTTATGGTACTAGTCCATATATACCGGGTATTACGACTCGGACCGTATTTTATCCTAAATCGGCAACCTTCAACGGAACTTATTTTCTTCAAGTCGTTTACCCTCTCATCTTCACGACTTTACTTATCACAAAATATTATAAATAATTATAACCTCAAAAAAATAATCTTGTCCTCATCTTAAAGTACTACTATTACAATATTAAAATAATAAATCGTGGTACCATGTAAAATCAATACATATATTATTATTTCGTTAAAACATCCATGTAAAAAAAAATACATATATTTTCTTAACGTTTAATTTTGCTAATCTCGTATAAAGAGTAAAATTCTCGTACGCTTAATTCTTAAAATCGTAAAAAGATAACCTTATTTTCTTGTGAGAAAATAATTTTTATCTTTACAATAAAGAAAATCTCATAAACTTTCTCATATTATGTGTATAATTTAAAACATATTCGAAAGTAGTAATATTAATAACTATATAAAATTATATTTTCAAACTATTTTTTTCTTTTACAAAAAAAGTTCCACTCAAAATACCATATCAAATATATATATATATATATATATATATATATGTATGTATATACATATATATATGTATATATATAACGATATCAAGGTTGTTAAACTTACGGGGTGTAACACAGGTAGGCCCCTATTAAGCAACCTCTGAAAAGTTGGTAAGTTATATACCGAGCCTACTATGGTCGGACAACTATTTTACTTACTATATTGAAAGAATTGAGTCAGTATCAGCAGGTAATCATATCTTCAGACTATCTTTGAAACCCAGTTACTTTCAGTTATTATATTATCAATTCCGTTTCAGCTTTCAGTTAATCTGTTGCCTTACATACTCGGTACATTATTTCGTACTGACGACCCTATTGCTGGGGACGCTGTATTTTATGCCCGCGGTTCCGGATAGACAGCTGGTAGATCTTCCTAGTAGACAGAGTCAAAATCAGCTTTGTTGGTAAACTCCACTTCCTCGGAGTTACCAGGACTAGACATTGGAGTCCATTTTATATATACAGGTTTGATGGGTAGCTCGAGGCCCTATCCCGAACATAATACGCTTCAGTTATCTCTAGAGGCTTGTAGACAAGTCCTGTATATTTTGTATATCAGTATTGTGGCCTTGACAGCCCTGTGTACGTGTTAGTTTCGTATTGCTGGTTGTAGACATTCGTGGTGGCCTCGTTAGCGTTGAATGGTATTGTCACCTCACAAGTAGGACTCGTCGGCCTAAGTTGATGGTCATCCCTCTAGAGTTTACAGTTATATAGTGGTACGTCCGGGCCAATCATGGCACCGGATGCTAGCCACACCTCCCTAGGTTCGGGGAGTGACAAAACCTTAGGTGAGTCGATCCTTGGCAATGAAACAAAAATCAGGAAAGCCACCCTAACATCAATGGGTCATGCACCCTACGACATGACTTTTGTGGAAAGACAACCTAATCATGACGGGAACTAAAGATCCGAAGCAAACACTTATCAAATCTTTTTCTCTAACATCTTTAGAAATGGAAGTCAACCGAAACATCCCTGAAATCAATATGGCAGTGGGATCACTGCACAAGATAAGGCAATGGTGGAAGAGTATCCACCAAGAGCATGGGGACGAAATCAGGATGCACCTAGGAGCATTGACTGCCTTGCTAAACATTCGGGCCAACATGGTGCTTACCCGCTTGCTGATAGAGTTCTTGGATCTGAACAAAGTGGTTTTCAAGTTCGCTGACTGTGAGTTGGTTCCACTATTGGAAAAAGTTACCAGCTTAACAGAACTTCCATTTATAGGGAGGAAGCCGTTACTATTGGTCACCATGTTCGGCTACAGGTTTCTTAATGCTTTAGGTTTGGCGGGTAGTCGGAGCTCAAGGAACAATGAAGATGGATGGGTAAGCTTGGACCAATTGTTCGACGGGTTTGGATATCGTGAGAGCTATGAATGGTACATAGGGGAGTTTCAGTGTGATCATGCAACCTGGGAAAGCCTCCGACCCATAACTTTCTCTTTGGCGCTGCTAGGATTGCTGGCCTTCCCACAAAGAATAGGACAGATTAATATCAATTCTCTTTATGTGGTTTTGGCAACATTCCAGGGCAACCACCAAGCCACCTTCGTACCTATGATGTTAGTAAAAATTATCAGAGGTTGTCTGCATGTTCCCGAGGGTACGATTTGTTCAAGGTCTACCACTTGTTGCTTCAAATATGGGCCACGAAGCACTTCTTTCAATGAGAGGCCACATTTGATTACTTTGTGGGCGTTAACAACATGATTCGAAGTCATAGTGAGAGAATGAGACATTGGGTTTCCCTGTATGGACAGGCGGAAGGGAGAGAGATACTGATCAACTTGAGTGGAGAATGGATAAAATTGAAGCTGCCATGGCTGAGCGGCAGGTCAATTCTAAGGACGCTCCAGAAGTATTTCATCGAGCTGATTGGACTCGAGGGAATCCAGCCATATGCACCCCTATGAGTTCTCAACTAGTTTGGTTTGATTAAATATTTACCTCTCTGGACGAGGACGATAGTGTACGAAGACGAGTACAATGGGTAGATCCCAATACCAAGGATAATGAGGCTGTAGGAGGAGTGGAATGATCTAATCACGATGCCAATGGGTCAGAATTCGTAGTGCACTTCGTAATACTATGTCTGGATCAATGAAGAAGATGAGCTAGCCCGACCAAGCAGGGAAGGAATAGATTGGCTAGAAGATGCAGTGTCGGCTTTGCAAATCTATCATGGGATTTTGCCGCACTACCTCGTGACAACCTCCATGCATTGTCAAGTGGTCCCAGGGTCAATTGATCATATGCTGCCACCTCCCGAGGATGACGACCGAGTAGTTGAGTGTATACAAATTGAGTCTAAGACAGAACTAGAGGAAGAGCCCGAATTGGATGATGATGAACACGAATTTGAAAAAGACCCAGAATAAGAAGAAAATCTGTGGAATGATTTTGGGGATGGTTGTTAGAAGCTGGTTGATTTCACCTCTTTTCCCGTTTTGCATATTTTATCTCGAACCCTTCCATTTCCCTAATGTCAAGTTTGTTAAGCTCATGTAATCTTATGAATGCTGAAAACAATATTGTAACCTTTGCTCCCGCCTGTTACAATCCAAATATTATTAGTGGAAACCAAATTTGCTTTGGATCTTAATGTGTCAAATCTAATTGTTTGTCAAAATACACAACTTAGGCCTACCTCCGAAAAAGAGAGGTCCCTCGAACTTTAGGAAACGGGATTTCTATAATACGTGAACTAGCTGCTTCGTGTGCCTATATTTGAGCAAACATTAAAACTGACTTTTGTCCTTTTTATTTTTCTTTTATTTTCTTGTATTACTTTATTATTAATCCCCGAAGAAGAAGTTTGTTTTTAATGACCCGAAAAGCGGCGGAACCACCGTACAACTTGAGATTTAAAGGAAAGATGTTTTCGACAAATAACCCGACCAAACATGCTCCGATAATAGTTGATAGCCGGGGGGATCGGAAGAAAAGGATGATACTAAGAATGGCGAACATGTTACTTGGATAGCCCAAGAGATGGAATCTTTAAGGGAGGAAGTACAACACATTCGGGAATTAGCACATCTGGCTATGACGACGCTCTCTCAACCACCCCATTTTCTTCTCTTGATTCGATCCCCGACCACTTTCCTTCAACTACTCGCCAAATAAAAATACCCCGACTTCAATCCCTACAGCCCAGATTATACCCCCAGTAATCTCTATGAACCCACCAAACCCTCCTATACTCACCCCTTATGTACCAAACTATATTCAATCATCGCAAAGCCCACCAGTTGCTACCAACGCAGTTTATACCCCTCATTGTGATGGTGTCACCTTCACCACCAATCAAAACCAGCACATACCCTCAGCAAATACTTCTACACACAAGCAATATGTTCTACCGTATATGCCATTCCAGAACCCACCTACACAGTCTCGTTATGGTCAGGCTGCCTTATGAAGTTGATCAATATGCTGAAATAGAAAGGGAAACTTAGTATAAGAAGGAAGAGTCGTTATCCCAAATGTTGCGGCTATTGAGGAAACAAATGAAGAACCTTGAAGTTGCTCGAGGGACCGCAAGTCTATATTATGAGGATCTGCATATACACTGTGATGTGGACATACCGATAGGGTACAAGCCTCCAAGCTTGATAGCTATGATGGGACAGGAGATTCCCATACACAATTGAGAGCCTACTATGATAAGCTAGTTGGAGTAGGAGGAAACAAGAAGTTGATAATGAAGCTATTCATAAGGAATTGGACAGGGGAGGCACTTACTTGGTACACTTGCCAAGATCCCTGATAAGTAGAGATTTTGACTATTTATTTGCACTCTTTTTCTTTCGTTTTAGCTCAAAATTGCTTAAAGGTATTTCCGAAAACTAACGAAATGTGCTTTCTTCCAGGAGTGTTGGAATATGAGCCAAAGAAATGAAAATCAACTCAAGAAGGAGTAATTTTTGACAAAGACAAAAACCAGGCTAAAAGGGCAAAATGCGGAACTCACAATATCGAGTGCGGCCGTAGAACATGAGAAGCCTCTGACAGAATTCTCATGCAAAATGCGGACCGCACAATTCTTGTGCCGCCGTAGAAGATAAAGTTTAGATAGATGGATTTTTGGGCCATGAAGAAGCATGGACCATACCATTATTGTGCAGCCGCAAAATCATGAGCGCGGCCGCACTCAGAAATGTTCGGTTCGCAGAAATCCCCCATGCAAAAGCCCAAGGTAAAGAAATGCGGACCGCAAAATTATTCTGCGGTCGCAGAATCAAGAGTTCGGCCACACTCAGAATTATGCAGTCCACAGAAGTTGAAGGAGTGCGGCCGCAATCCAGAATTGTGCGGCCGCAGAAGTCCAACTTGTCAAGCCAAGTCTCAATGTGCGGACCGTACACATAATTGCGCGGCCGCACAACCTCTGCAGAGGAAATTTTCTCTGACAATTTTAGCTGGGTATATATAGATCTTTTTGTCATTTTTAGGTTAAGTTTGGTGCACCTGAGAATAGATAGCCATTTTTCTTTACTGTATTGAGTATCTTTGTAATAGTTTAACATTTTAGCATTAGATTTTCTTTCCTTAATCATCTATTATGGATTTTATCTTAGTTTCTTATTTAATTTCTTCATTTGTATGAGTAGGTAAATTTCTAGCTAAGGTTGTGACCAAACCCTAGTGTGGGTAATTATTGGGTGTTGGATTTAGTGCTTGTTTGTTATTGCGTTAGTGTTATTTATCCTAGTTCTTACTTGAATTTAATAATTAATGGTTGCAAATATTGATTCATGCCTAATTGACTTAGTCTCCACTTGAGAAAGAGAGACTAAGTCTAGGAAAACTTGGCTAACAAGGAATTAGGGTGAACTCAAGAAATTGATAGCCCCAATTAAAGGGTTGAATCTAGAGATAGTAAGACCCGACTTGAGCATTTATCACTTGTTTGTGCAATAACCATATGCACTTGAGAAAGCTAAATTGGGAAAAATCACTCTAACTACCGAGAGTTATTGAGTGGGCAATTGCGTGTGATAGCTATATTACGACCCCGACCAGACAAACTTGCCCTAGAGCCTACAATCCGTTAGGTAACCACCTAGGTTGAAGTCATGACCCTAGATGTTTTATCAACTTGAAAAATAACAACACCAAAAACATTGTCTCTTAGCTTTTGAATTACAAGCATTATCATAATCACTAGAGGTAGAAACAAACAACCAATCATGTGGAAGTGCAATCTTGGGCACGTCATACACTAGACTAGATATATACCTAATCCCACGTAAAGCTCTATGTGGAATCGACCCCGACTCGTATTGGGTTTTTATAATTGCATCGACCGCCTCACAATCCTAATTAGTGGTGTGAGTTTGGGCGACATAAAATTTTTGGCGTCGCTGCCGGGGAGCTAAAAACGGATTTAGCTATGTATTTGGTTTTGTGTGTGATTTGTCTTCTTTTCCTTCCGAGTTACTAATCTTTTTGTGAAACAATTGTAAGTGATACAATGGCTCTCAACAAAAATGATCCTCTTGGAAAAGTACCATTGGGGATGACGGGGATGATGACCAAGTTGAGGAGGTTCCTCTTGAACCTCAAGGGAATAGACGAGGCCTCCCGCCTCAAGACAATGTTACCGCTCCTCCCCCACCTCCTCCAAGAGCGGCGGCACACTAGGTGTTGCCGAATGAAGGTTACGCAAGTGCCATAGTCCCACCCGCATTAGGGCGGGCAACTTTCAAATCCCAAATGTCATGTCTACATTGTTGGAACAACGGGGATTTTTCACCGGGGCTCCGAATAAAAATGCATACAAGAATTTGAAAGGGTTTGTTGACACTTGCTGCGGGAGTAAACAAATCAATGTCTCTGAGGATGCTTTTCGGTTGAGGTTATTCCCTTTCTCTCTTCGGGGGAAGGCCTTGGATTGGTTGGAGAGGTTGCCAAATCATTCTATCCATACATGGGATGAATTAGCCGAGAAATTCATTTCCAAGTTCTTTTCGCCCGGGCATATGGCAACTCTTAGGGATGAGATTTTAGCTTTCAAACAAGAACCCAATGAGACTTTGCATGAGATATGATAAAGGTATCATAATATGGTGAAGGATTGTCCGAACAATGACATGTCGGAGGCTATGATTCAACGGTCTTTTTGTATGGGGATCAATACTACCAATCAATGTGTGGTCAACCAATTTGCCGATGGAAATTTCATGAAAATTCCGTATGCGGAAGCTTGTGAGATTCTTGATGAGATGGCGGATACATCATCGGCATGGAAAAGTAGGCAAACGTTGCTCAAGGCGATCCAAATGTGATTCACTGCCACAAGGAAATACATGATCATGGGCAAGCAATTGCCGAGTTGACCGCCATAATGAATCAACTAGCCAAAGCTCAACTTCAAAAAGTACAAGCTCCCAAGCAAGTAAATGCAATAGAATGAGTTATTATGATGGTAAACAAGAGAAGACAAAAGGTTTCTCAAGTGCAAAATCGGGTTGAACATTATGAGCAAGATGATAGTGGATTTGATCAAGATGGACAATACAATGAGCAAGAGGAGGAAGTACAATATAGTAACAGCTCTCAAGGGCAAAGAAACAATAATCAAGGCCTAAGTCAACAACAATGGCGACCACAAGGAAATCAAGTAAATTGGCATTCAAACAGTCAAGGTGGTTGGAACAATCAAAACAACCAAGAGAATTGGAACAATCAAGGCAATCAAGGAAATTGGAATTGTCAAAATAACCAAGGCAATTGGAGCAGCAACGATCAAGGCTATTAGGGAGGTAATAGCCAAGGAGGGTGGAACAACAACAACAAGTGGGGGTCGGGTTTTCAAAGGCCCCTGATGTTTCAACAACCAAGCAACCCCGCCCCTTATCCTTCTCAAGGTTCGAGCTCTTCCAACAATGAGATGGGTAGAATTGAGGACATGTTTAAACAAATGATGCATAAGAATGCCGACTCCGATGCTCAACTAGCATCTCACAACACTTCTATTCGCAATTTGGAAGTTCAATTGGGCCAAATCTTGCAAGCTTTGAACACTCGACCTAACGGGGCACTACCAAGTGATATGATGGTAAACCCAAAGGGTGGGAATAATAAGGGACATGCTATGGCCGTGAATACGAGAAGTGGAAAAGGTGGAGATGCAACCACCTCAAATCAAACAATAATTGTGGATGATGATGTAGTGATTCAAGAAGATCAAATTCCAAGCAATGTGGTTCAAGCTAATGAAGAAGTGAGAATTGATATTGATGCAATTATGGAGGAGACACAAGAAGAAGTGAATCCATCTAGGGAACATGTAATTGACATGCCGGAACCGGTAGTGCCAAAGGCTAAGGCACCAATGCCAAGGCCTCCTCCTCCATACCCTCAAGGCTTGCCAAGCAAAATAGCGAGAAGCAATTCAAAAAGTTTATTGACATGATGAAAAGTTTGTCTATTAATGTACCATTGGTTGAGGCTTTAGAGCAAATGCCGGGTTATGCAAAGTACATGAAGGATTTGGTGACAAAGTAAAGATTAATGAATTATGAGACTATCAAGATGACACATCAAGTGAGTGTTATCATGCACCTAATGGCCCTAAAATTGGAAGATCCCGGCGCTTTCACAATCCCTTGCACTATTGGGAGCGCCGATTTTGCCAAAGCTTTATGCGATCTTGGGGCGAGTATCAACTTGATGCCCTATTCGGTGTTCAAAAATTTGGGGATTGGAGAACCAAGACCCACATCCATGAGGTTACAAATGGCGGATCGTACTATGAAGAGACCATTGTGTATTATTGATGATGTGTTGGTTCATGTTGACAAGTTCATCCTCCCGACGGACTTTGTGATTCTTGATTGTGAAGTGGACTATGAGGTGTCTATTATTTTGGGTAGACCTTTCTTTGCTACGGGGAAGGCTCTTGTTGAGGTTCAAGCCGGTGAGTTCACTTTTCGAGTGGGTGATGAAAAGGTGGTCTTCCATGTGTGCAAATCTCTGAGGCAACCATATAACGATGAAGTTTGTTCGTTCGTGGATTTGGTGACCGATGTGATTGTTGATGATGCTAGTGCCACAATGAATGTTGAGGATAATTTGGAAGCCGTTTTGCCTAACCTTGATGATGAGGAGGAGAAAGAAGTCTATGTAGAGTGTGTGTATACATTGCAAGGAATAGGGTCATACACTTCTGAGCGCCGCAAGCTATCCTTGGATATTGAAAATCGGAAGACTCCTCCAACAAAGCCCTCAATCGAGGAGCCTCCCACTTTGGAGTTAAAGCCATTGCCTCCACATCTCGGGTATGAATTCCTTGGACCTTCTTCTACTTTACCGGTTATTCTTTCCTCTTGTTTGACTAACATGCAGGTAGAGCCCACATTGGAGGTGCTACAAAGGAGGAAGAGAGCAATCAGATGGACATTGGTGGATATCCGGGGCATAAGCCCCGCCTTTTGCATGCACAATATTATTTTGGAGGAGGGTGTCAAACCCTCTATTGAACATCAAAAGAGGCTAAATGAAGCAATGCAAGAGGTGGTCAAGAAGGAGATCATACAGTGGTTGGATGCCGGGGTTGTTTACCCCATTTCCGATAGTTCATGGACTTCTCCGATGCAATGTGTCCCAAAAAAGGGGGCATGACTGTAGTTACCAATGACAAGAACGAGTTGATTCCTACAAGAACGGTGACCGACTGGAGGGTGTGTATGGATTATTGCAAGCTCAACAAAGTTACAAGAAAAGATAATTTTCCACTTCCCTTCCTTGATCAAATGCTTGATAGGTTGGCCGGTCGTGCTTTCTATTGTTTTCTCGATGGGTATTCCGGCTACAATCAAATCCTCATTGCTCCGGAGGATCAAGAAAAGACTACTTTTGCATTCTCGCAGATGCCATTTGGTTTGTGTAATGCACATGCGACTTTTCAATGGTGTATGATGGCTATTTTCACCGACATTGTGGCAGATATCTAGGTCTTCATGGATGATTTTTCCGTGGTTGGGAATTCTTTTGATGATTGCTTGAACAATTTGGATAAGGTCTTGGCTAGATATGAGGAAACGAATTTGGTATTGAATTGGAGAAATGTCACTTCATGGTCGAGCAAGGCATTGTCCTCGGCAAAAAAATTGAAAGCATGGTAATGAGGTCGACAAGGAAAAAATTGAGGTGATCTCCAAACTCCCTCCCCCTATATCCGTGAAGGGAGTGAGGAGCTTCTTGGGTCATGCGGGGTTCTATCGCAGATTCATCAAGGATTTTTCCAATGTGGTAAACCTTTTGTGTAAACTTTTGGAGAAGGATGCAAGGTTCCATTTCAACGAAGATTGTATGAAGGCATTGAAATCGCTCAAGTTCAAGTTTACTACTACTCCTATTATCACCGCACCGAATTAGAGCTTTCCTTTCGAGCTCATGTGTGACGCTAATGATGTGGCAGTTGGAGCAATTTTTGGGGCAAAGAATCAACAAAATCTTCAATCCGATCTACTATGCTAGCAAGACCATGAATGGTGCCCAAGTCTACCTGCTATTGTCTTTGCTATGGAGAAATTCCGCCCGTATTGATAGACACAAAGGTGATTGTTCGCACTGACATTGCGACGCATCAATACTTGATGAGCAAGAAAGATTCTAAGGCAAGGTTAATGCGGTGGGTGCTTCTATTGCAAGAGTTTGATCTAGAGATCCAAGTCCGCAAAGGTAGTGAAAATCAAGTGGCGGACCACTTGTTTCGATTGGAGGAGGAGGTGAGGCCACATAATGGTCTAGAGATCAATGATTCCTTCCCCGATGAGACTCTTCTAGCTATTTCAATGAACGGGATGCCGTGGTTTGCCGACTTAGCAAATTATCTTGTGGGTGGCCTTGTACCGAATGAGTTCTCTTCAAACTAAGGGAAGAAGTTCAAACGGGATTGGCTTGACTATTGTTGGGATGAGCCATACCTCTTCCGGATTTGTACCGAAGGTGTGATTCGAAGATGTGTGCCGGAGGAGGAACAAATGGGAATTTTGGAGGCTTGCCACTCTTCACCGTATGGTGGTTACCATGGTGGATCTAGAACGGCAACAAAAGTGTTGAGTTGTGTATTCAATTGGCCTACTCTTTACAAGGTTGCAAGTGATCTAGTCAAGCGTTGTGATGAATGTCAAAGTGCTGGTGGGATTTCTAAGAAGAATGAGGTGCCCTTCACCACCATCTTGGAAATTGACATCTTTGATGTGTGGGGAAGTGATTTCAAGGGACCGTTAGTGAGCTCTTGTGGGAACACTTACATTTTGGTAGCTGTGGACTATGTGTCAAAATGGGTCAAGGCCGTTGCTTTTCCCAACAATGAAGCGAGGAGTGTGGTGGAATTCTTGAAGAAGAGCATCTTTACAAGATTTGGTACTCAAAAGGCCATAATAAGTGATGGGGCTTCGCATTTTTGCAACAAAGCTTTTGATACCTTACTCACAAAGTATGGTGTCAGTCACAAAGTATCAACCCCTTATCACCATTAAGCAAGCGGACAAGTTGAAGTCTCTAACCGGGAGATCAAGAGCATTTTGTCAAAGGCTGTGAATGCCAATCAGACGGATTGGTCAAGAAAACTTGATGATGCTCTATGGGCTTATATGACGGACTACCAAACACCAATCGCGATGTCTCTATATAGGTTGGTGTTCGGGAAGGTGTGTGATCTTCCGGTGGAACTTCATCCTAAGGCCTTGCAGGCTTTGAAGAAATTGAACCTTGAGTGGGATGTCACCGCAAACTTAAGGGTGGCACAATTGAATGAGCTATATGAAATCCAGTATCATTCCTACACAAGCTCGTCCCTATACAAGGAGAAGATGAAGTACCTCCATGACAAGTAGATCCATAACAAGGAGTTTAAATAAGGCGATCTTGTGCTATTGTTCAATTCCCGATTTCGGATGTTTTCGGGCAAGTTAAAGTCAAAATGGAGTGTCCCGTTTGACGTAGTTGGTGTGACACCATTCGATGCGTTGGACTTGAAAAATAAGAATGATGAGGTGTTTAGAGTCAATGGGCACCGGGTAAAACACTATTTTCGCAAGGTTGATGATGGCCACATCGTGGTGGTTCTTCATTTCAAATGATTGGTAATCTGCGTCGTGCTGTGATGTTAAATCCGGCGCTTCTTGGATGGCAACCCATGTGTCTTTTCCTTTTTCATTTTCTTCTTCATTAGATAGGCTTTGTTTTGTGCTAACTAGTTTTGAAGTGTATGCAGGAATGTGTGTGCATAGCAGGGACTGTGCAAGAATAATTGGCTTAGTGTTGAAAAAGAGTGGACTACACACTAATTATGCGGATCGCATAATCACTCGGTGGCCACACAATTCTGCGTGTGGTCGCACAACTGGAAGACCAAACGTGCAAGCTCTCTGAAGATTGGCCTGTCAAATCTCATTGCCAATCTGCGGCTGCACACAAAATTGTGCGGTACGCACAAATTCTGCGGCCGCACTCACTTTTGTGCGGACCACAGAGTTTCTTCAAAGGTCAAGGTAAAGAGTGCGGACCGCACTCAAAATTGTGCGGCCTCACTCAGCTTAACTCTTGAACGACTGGGTCAGCCTATAAATTAACTTTAGTGTACTATTCACAACTTTACACACTCTGAACTCTTGAGTCCTAAGCAAGAACAATGCACATCCAATTGTTTCACACTTCACACTCGTTTCATCAATCTAGATCCTTCCTTGCATCCTTCATTACTGGTATGTTCATCACATCTTTAGATTTTTCAATTTATCTTAGTTTGTTTCTTTTGTGTTAGGGTTATTTTTAGGTCTAAACTGTTAATTGATTAGTCATGTGTGCTTAAAATGAGTTGGGTATTATCATATATGTTCAGTGGGGCTTGGGTAGATCGTTACTCATGTTTAATTGCAAATACCATGCCTCAATTGTATAGAAATTGCACAACACAGAGGTATTGCTGCGTAATTTCAAATTATGCGGCCGCACACACTTTTGTACGGTCCGTAAATCTTAATTTAGGGCAAAAGTGTGCATGAAAAATGCAGACCACACTAAAAATTTTACGATCCGCAGAAAGTTATGCGGTCCGCAGAAAAATGTATGCGACTGCAGTGTTGGAAGTTCAGAGACCCAGTAGTCTGAACCTGGGGTTGTGCGGCCGCACTCAAAATTGTCCGGTCCTCACTTTTGGATGTGCGGCCGCACTTTGAAATTGTGCGGTCTGCACTTGCTAGTCTTGGGCCGCACTTACTTTTGTGCGGTCTGCACTGCCTCTTCTGAGTCTGTTTTCCTGAAACTGTCATGCATGCATCTGCGTAAACAATTGACCTTCAACTCTAACTGATTCCTAATTGCTATGTATTGCAGACAATGGTTAGATCATGTGGAAGAGTTGATACATCTAAAGAGAGGGCTTAACCCTCTCGAGGCCGAGGCCGAGGCAAGAGTAACCTACCACTCGCCATACAGAGAGCAATAAACAAGAAGGCTACTGACAATTGAGTCCCAGAATCTTCAGACACCAGTGAATATGCCTCGTCTAGGGAGGCTTCAAAGGGCAACTCTATGCAAGCACAACCGGAAGCCCAATCACAGCAAGTTCAAGGGAGATACCAACTCCGTGATGAATACTCCACCTCAGCAAAATCCTTTAAGGGTTCAAATGCTGGTAGCCAGGGTTCGGAGCCCTTATCTACACAGACTCCTTCTGCACCCACTGATTTAGATGATGATGATGATGTCCCGGATGATGGTAGAGGAGGTGACACTAGAGTGGGCGGCCTTGAGAGGTCGAAGAAGAAGGAAATATGGGAGGATCGGTTTGTGAGTTTGACGGCCTTCACACGGTTCAGAGAGTGGTGGCCCCAAAGATCGCTCACACTTGAGCGATATTTTTTAATTAGGGATTTGGATATTCACAGTCAAAATGTCCTTAGACAGTTCCGGGAGCGAAATGGATGGAAGTGGTTCACCCACAGTGTCATCGATGCAAATGAGAATTTTGTTAAAGAATTTTATGCCAATGTGGCTCACGTAAAGAAGGGGACCAAGATAACAAAGGTGAGAAATCTGAAAGTCCGATTCGACTCCTGCTCTTTGAACACTTATGTGGGCTTTGAAAAAGTAGAGGTAGCCCAGTATTTGGAAAAACTTGCTATGGGTGATGCAGCTCGCCCGTGGCTGGCTGAGATTTTTGCTACTCGAGGACCAGCACCAGAGTGGATCACAACAGGGGTTCCTATCCTCCGGGCCACTCTAAATTTTGAAGCTAAAGGGTGGCAGACCTTCGTGTGCATCCGTATTGATCCGTGTTTGAATGAGAATAATCTCCCACTTCCACGAGCAGTTCTGGTGGCTTTTATTATGGCTGGGTACCCAATCAATATGGGTGCCATAATTTCAACCAACATCACCTTAGCTTTCCAAAAAGATGAAAGATCCTACCCTTACCCAAACACCCTCATAGAGTATTTCAACGATGCAAAGGTGGAGCCGAGGACATTTGATACAAAAGTAAAGGCCAAGAAGCCCTTCTCATGGTACCACCTGCAGGTTGCTGAAAACCCAAAGTTAAGGGTAAGGCAACTACCTCCGCTGGCCAGTCTGAGGAGCCAATGTTAGTGGTTACAAATTCAGCTGCTGAGCCTTCTACAACTGCCATGTCTTCTACAGCAGCCGGTCCTTCCACCGGGACAACTGACATGCCACCACCATCATTTTCTAGACAATCAGCTTCATTGCCAGTGCCAGCCTCATCCACTTATGCACATATTGCGCTGTGAGTCTCCTAGACATTGCTGAGTCTCAACAAGTGGACGCAGACAGCTACATCAAAGTTGTCTTACATATCCTGTGCTGTTGCACCATAGTCTTCTGCCCCAGCAGCATCACAGATACCTCCATCAACGGAGCAAACATTGCCAAAGGTCCTAGAAAATCAAAAGACCATTATGAAGTCTCTGGTGGCACATGGGGAAGTAATTGAGGAGTTGGGAAACATGTTAAAAAGATTCGGAGATCTCAGGCTTCGAAGGAGTCAGTGGATAGATTACAAAAAGAAGCTGCCAAGATAGCATATGCAGGAGATCTACCACTTGACCTTCTTTTGGAGACAACACCAGCAGCCCCAGTAGCACCAGTAGTACCCGAGGCATCACAGATAGCAGCTAGCCAGTCTGAGGAGTCGGACCTTGCTGCCCACACCGCTGAGGAGATACTCCATATGCTCACCAACCTTGTCGTCCCTTTGCCAGGTGATGATGACATAATGTTGGAGTAGACCAAGGTACTGAGGATGCCATGCACACTGAGACCACATAGGGAGTTCTCTTAACTCTCTACCCTTCCTTATTCTTATCTTTATTGAGCATTAAGGACAATGCTTATTTTTATTCAGTGGGGGTGGTCTATTTTGGATGATTCATTATTACATTGACATTTGGCATGTAATAACTCTAATACTCTTTTTCTTTTATCTTTATTTTCTCTTTGGTTATGTGTATATTCCTCCCTTTCACTTGATTTATATATTCATTTCCCTCAGTTTGTATATTCATTTGTCTTACTTTCTGTAGTTTATTTCATAGCTTCTTTAGTTTGTTTTTATTAGTAGTATAACTTCTTGTTTACTTCAGTAGCTTCTTTTTGATTTGGTAGCTTCTTGTTATGATTAAGTGAGCAATAAGCCTTTGGTTTTCTTAAAGCCACGATTCATTTCAAAGGTGGGTTTTGTTTGAACTGGGTGGCTCTTTCCAACGATGGATGGCGCAACAAACTTCTTAAGGGATTGAGTCTGTTTGTTCTTTTATGTTTAGGTAAAAAAATAGCAATGAATAAAAATGGTCTCAAGGATGCTTCACTTGGTACCAACACATTTACCTACGGCCTTATGGTTAAAAACAAGTTGCTGGCAGAATAAAGTTCTAGTTGTGACCTTTTGACTCTTGTGTTAACTTAAGCTGTCATCGAGTGGTTCAGTCGAGCCATTTGTGATTCTCAATCATAACTATGGTTTTTGTGGGCCTTCGACTCCGTTATCTTTAGCAATCCAGCGGCGTGAGAGGTGAGATATTAAGTTGGAAGTCCAAGTACCCTTGCTAATAGTCTAGAACTTGCCCCGAATATTTTTCTAGGCGAAATTCTAAGTGTAGCTGGGCTTGAGAAATGATTGTAGGCTCTCTTGATCCACTTTGAAATCTTCCATAGCCTACCAATGTGATATCCCTAGTCAACCCTTTTGAGACTAAGACCTTTTTTCGTTCAATAACCACGTTACAAGCCTTTATCCGTCTGTAATGACCCTCTCTTGGCACCCGATCTTTCCTTAGTATTCTTGAGAAACAATTGGCTAAAGCATAAGTTTGGGGGAGAGAAGAGGAGTTTGAAAGTGATATAAAGGTACAAAGAAGAGGAAATAAATGAAGAAAAGGGAAGGCAAAGAAAAGAAATAAAGAACAAAAAGAAAGTGAATAAAATAAAAAGTTGAAGGGATTTAAAGAACAAAACAAAGATTAAAGGCATAGAGTAAATGGAGAAGGAGAAAAATGAATATCATGACCAAGGAAGAATGACATTACATCTATCTAGTTCCCTCGAGGAAAAAGAAAATGACTCAAAGAGTCGAAAAAGTATGAGCCAATAAGAGAAAATGGAGTGCTTATGGAAAGATGAACCCATTCTATTCCAAAAAAGTCCTACCTTGGTCCAAAAGCCTTCATTACATCCCAAAAAAGCCCTACATGATTTAAAATCATTCTTGAGAGAGATGGGCGAACTTTTCACAAATCTTTGAGTTGAATGTTACATTCTAAAGTGAGATATGCTAATGCCGAGTAGAGGAGGAGGAGTTTGGGATCCACAATGACCTACATGTTAGAACTAGCTTCTTTGATGAATTAAGTCAACTCTTGATGCTCTAGTGTCACATTAGAACTATTATACTCAAAAAGTGAAATCATTGCATTGTTGATAATTCATACGTATTGTGGGTAATTGTACTTCCTAATTGATGTGTGATTGATTCACCTTAGGTCAACTGAAATAGTTCTTGTCTTGTGAGGTGGGAATTACCTTATTTGCTTGAGAACATGCAAAAGCTTAAGTTTGTGGGAGTTGATAAGTAGAGATTTCGACTACTTATTTGCACTCTTTTTCTTTCATTTTAGCTCAAAATTTCTTAAAGGTATTCTCGAAAATTAATGAAATGTGATTTCTTGCACGAGTGTTGGAATATAAGCCAAAGAAATGAAAATCAACTGAAGAAGGAGTAATTTTGGACAGAGACCAAAACCAGGCTAAAAGGGCAAAATGCGGACCGCACAATATTGAGTGCGGCTGTAAAACATGAGGAAGCCTCTGACAGAATTCTCAAGAAAAATGCAGACCGCACAATTCTTGTGCGGCCGTAGAAGATGAAGTTCAGAGAGAAGGATTTTGGGGCCATGAAGAAGTGCGGACCACACCATTATTGTGCTGCCGCAGAATCAAAAGCACGGCCGCACTAGGAAATGTGCGGTCCGCAGAAGTCCCCATGCCAAAACCCAAGGTTATGAAATGCAGACCGCACCATTATCGTACGGCCCCAAAACCAAGAGTGCGGCCGCACTCAGAATTGTGCGGCCGCAAAGTCCATCCTGTCAAGCCAAGTCTCAATGTGCATACCGCGGACATAATTCGGCGGCCGCAGAACCTCCGCAAGGGAAATTTTGTTCGACAATTTTAGCTGGGTATAAATAGATCATTTTGTAATTTTTAGGTTAAGTTTGGTGCACCTGAGAATAGATAGCCGTTTTTCTTTACTGTATTGAGTAAATTTGTAATAGTTTAACATTTTAACATTAGATTTTCTTCCCTTTATTACCTATTATTGATTTTATCTTAGTCTCTTCTTTAATTTCTTTATTTTCCATGAGTAGCTGAATTTCTAGCTAGGGTTGTGACCCAACCCTAGTGTGGTACTTAATGGGTGTTTGATTTAGGGCTTGTTTGTGATTGGGTTATTGATATTTAGCCTAATTCTTGCTTAAATTTAAGAATTAATGGTTGCAAACATTGATTCATGCCTAATTGACTGAGTCTCTACTTGAGAAAGAGTGACTAAGTCTAGGAAAACATGGCTAACAAGGAATTGGGGTGAACTCAAGAAATTGATAGCCCCAATTAAAGGGTTGAATCTAGAGACAGTAGACCTGACTTGAGCATTTATCATTTGTTTTGTGCAATACCCATTTGGACATGAGAAAGCCAAATTAGGAAAAATCACTCTAACTACCGAGAGGTATTGAGACATTGTGTCTTATCTTTTCAATTAAAAGCATTAGCATAATCACAAGAAGTAGAAAGAAACAACCAATCATGTGGGAACGTCGTAGACTAGACTAGGTATATACCTAATCCCACGTAAAGCTCTATATGGAATCGACCCCAACTTGCATTGGGTATTTATAATTGTATCCACCGCCTCACAATCACAATTAGTGGTTTGAGTTTGGGCGACATCAATCCCAGAAACTGAAGATTTCACTAATTGTTTACAGTTCAACAGAGAAATTACCCCCTTGGTAAACTTGCAGAAAAAGCCGTCAGAATCATTTCAAGAGTACGCGCATCGATGGAGGTCGAAGGGCGCATGATAGTGAGTTGACTAAGTACTCAAGGCTGGGGAAGGAATCTACTTTGAGAAAACGATTGGCATGGTGGGGCAAAAGTTCCCTTAACTTGTTAAGATGAGAGATTTTTTAGAGGACGGCATAAAGTCCGCCAAGGTACAATCTACGGCCGCATTGTAAGTAGCTAGCCAAGCAATCCAATCCGGTTCAGTAGGCAGCGGAAAGAAGAAAAAGGAAGAGGTATCAGCAATCACTCCCTATTACCAGTCCAACCCACACCATGGAAACAACTCTTACTCTCCAAACCCATTCCCCACATCTACTTACTTATGCTCTAGTATACAACACACAACCATACTACAATCCACAACCTCAATATAACCCACCTTGCTCCCATAGAACTCCAAATCCACCACGACCATACCTTCTAGTTCAAACTACCAGTCAGTAAAATTGACCCACCTATGCACCTCGACCTCACCCGAATTTTGAAGAAAGAGGTCCTTGAAACTACACCCAGATGCTAAGCCTATGGCTCAACTATCTGAAAGACTGAGGAGAGGTGGCTTGATACATCCGATCAAAGAGAGGATTCCATAGCAACCTTCAAAATACTTTTATGCAACCAAATAGTGCGTCTCCATTCAGGCATACCGGGGCATGATACCCAGGTTTGCTTCAGACTGAACAATGAAATTGAGTCGCTGATCAAAAGTGGAGCCATCCAGTGCACCCCGGCTCCACCCAATGTGAACCGTAACTCGCTGCCAAACCACCAAAACAAAGGAGGTAATATAAACACCCTCGATGAATAGTATGACTTGAAAGGAAGCATCATCACCATAGGAAATACTGAGGCTGCAAGGGTTCCATCTTAAATGACTCTGATGATCACCGTGTAGTTAAAACCTATAGTGACGGTCCAGACATACCAGGAATAGTCCACTGCCGCTATTAGGGATGAAGAGGATCATAAATACAAGACAGTCCCGTGGACATATCAACAAAAAGAGAAAGGCAAGATGAAGGATTCCACAACGGCTCATGGAACTACTGGGTCGGGGAGGTGTTATGCTCTAGAGGAAGTAAATCGAGGGAATCTAGGAAGGGAACAGATTCAGAGAAGGAATACAACAGATGCAGAGGCCGGAAAATTTTGGAAGAAAATGTCAATTGAAGAATACTCTGTAGAGGAACAAATGAAGAAAACCCATGCGCAAATATCAATCATGGATCTACTGATGAGTTATGACAGTCACAAAGACACCCTGATGAAAGTGCTAAGTGGAGTGAGTGTGCCAAGAAACACTACCAGCGAGGCACGAGCAGCAACCATCGGAAAGATGGTCGAAGTGTATATGATATCCTTCCGAAGAGATGAACTTCCTATAGAAGGTGTGGGTCAAAATAGAGCATTACACATCACCGTCAAATATGGAGATAAGGTGGTGCCCCGAGTACTTGTTGATTGAGGATCAGGAGTCAATATCTGCTCGCTCTCTACCCTATGAGAGTTAAGTACTGATCTGAGAGAAGTTAGGTAGTTTCGTCTACCCGCCCATCACTGCATGAAGTTTGAGTGGGGTTGTTAAGAGATCGTAGTTCATGGCGAATGGAGCCACTCGGCTTATCTGGAACATGCAATTCCATTCATAGAAGGATTAGATGGGGTCACTTTTCATGCAGTCGAGATCACATAGACCACGGTGATAGAGGAGATCGAGTAAAATCTGGGTATGCAGTCACCATATAGATCAAAAATGGCTATGAAAGCAATGATGAAGTACGGGTACAAACCAGGGACCGGGCTGGGAGCCCGATAAGATGGCATAACAGATCCAATTGAACCAAGAGGCTAAAAAGGTAGAGCCGACATAGGGTATCAGCCTCCAACTGGAAAGACTTATACCGGTGGCTTTGGGAAGAAAGCTTTTGTACCAGAGCGTGTTTTGGGTGCAGGTCAGAGCTCAACACCAGAGGACAACATCGTGAATGGAATAGGAAGGTTGTTCATGACCATGATCGAGGAATGCTGTGACAGAATTGATATCAAGACACCAACCATTCGGAATGCCGAACCATGAGAGGAATTTCAAAATTGGACCGCCAGCCTGTATTTGGTTCACCGGGAGTCTTGGTAGTGTGGAATTGTAAAACCTTTTGAAAAAAAATGCACGGTCAATTGAAGCTTGAACCGTGCTTGTACTCTTTAGTCAATTGCCTCCTTGAACACTTAGACATTCCTCTTTTGATGAAATAAAAATTAAAATGCTTTCTTAAAATTATTGCAAACTTATTTATCTCTTCATTTGTACTTAGTTATTCTTTTCAGTAATCAAAATGATAAAAACTCGCATACCACGATTATGACATGTAACAAAACCCTCGAGCAAAGCGATCCATATTGCGAAGAATACGACGATAGCATGATGCCAGATAATCTCCCACAAGAGATCGAACAGTGGGAAAGCTAGAAAAAGCCTAACCTGGAGGAGACTAAAGTAGTCAACCTAGGAAGCGAAGAAGATGTGAAAGAAACTCGAATCAACACCCATATGGAAGCAGAGCCGAAAGAAGAACTGGTCGAGCTCCTCCGACAATACATCGACGTATTCACATGGTCGTATCACGACATGCCTGGATTGATCACCGAAATCGTGTCGCATCAATTGCCTACTGATCCTGCCAGGCCGCCAATCAAACAAAAGCCCAGAAATTTCAAACTAGGCTTGAGTTTGAGGAAAAAAGAAGAAGTAACCAAGCAGATAGAGGCAATCACGGTAAGAGTCACCAATTATCCCACATGGTTAGCAAATATCGTACCGATACCAAAGAGGATAGATAGATCTTAATATGTGTAGATTATCGAGACCTTAACAAGGCAAGTCCGAAAGATGATTTCCTTTTACCAAACATTCATATCCTCATCAACAATTGCGCGAAGGATAAGCTGCAGTCGTTCGTGGATTGTTTCGCCATGTACCATCAGATTCTAACGATGAAGAAGATGCAGAGAAGACATCGTTCACTATGCCTTGGGGAGTTTACTACTATAGAGTCATGCCATTCGGCCTCAAGAACGCTTGTGCTACATACATGAGGGCCGTGACAACCCTCTTTAATAACATGATCCACAAAGAGATCGAGGTATATGTGGATGATGTCATTATCAAATATCGGTAGAGTGCAGAACATCGGGATGATCTGAAGAAGTTTATTGAATGCTTGCTATCACGATCCCAATCTCCCACCGTAGGAGTTCGTGATGGCACCTAGTCTCGAAGACTAGGTAAGCCTATCATGCATGAAGAAATAGCGGAAATAACAATAGAAATTCAAATTAATACATCTAGCTACCATAATGAAACTCAACAACACCACGGACAATAACTCCCAAAACCTGGTGAGACTGAGTCATAAGATCTACACGAATATACTGAAACATCCCTAATACATCACTGTCCAAATAAAGTGTATGCAATAGAAAAAATACAACAAGGACGAAGGGTGAATCAGAGGCCTGCAAATGCCAGGCAAGTATACCTTGGAATCTCCGAGATGAATAGCCAAATCACTAATGCCTAGCCTGATATTGAGGTACCTGGATCTACACAAAAAGATATGCAGACGCGTAGATTGAGTACATCACAACAGTACCCTGTAAGTATCAAGCCTAACCTCGGTAGAGTAGTGAAACGAGGAAAATGAGGTAATAAAGGAATAAAACAAGATAGGCTACAACTAAATTTAAAGGAATAAATGAAGTAAGGAAGAAACACATAATAAATACATCAAGAAAATAATGCATACAAACACAAGGGAGCAAAATGAGAGATAATAACACGAATCACAATCGAGGTACCACCTCGTAATCCCATTTCACAATCACAATCACTATTTTTTCTTATATCGCCGCGTGAGCCTTACAATCATATAGTTTGAAAACATTTTTCCTGAAATAGCTACATGCACTTTAGCCCATCTTATAAAGCCTCGTCTTCAAGTAATTCCCTTACTAGCAACATGCACATAAATACCACCTTATGCCACCACATGCACATTAACCCCTATCGTTATACCGCCGCATGCCAACATAATCACTACTCGCACCACAAGTTCCATATGCAACAAATTGCCAAAAGAATCAACAATACCAAGGTTTCCACAACAAATAGCCCATGGCTCAACCACAATATGTACAAGAGTCTCAGCAATAACGAAATGAAAATGAATAGATCAACAAGAATGATATTTCAACAATTAACAACTTTGCCTTAATGTGATCACGACTTTTACAACTTCAACACCAATAACTCAACGAGAAGCTATTCCATGAAAACAACAACTTCGAGTAAACAATTCAATAATTAAAGAAGTAATAGACAATAAGGAAGACAATAACTTCTACTAGAGCATATAAGAGCAACTAACAAATAAAATGTGGAAAAAGTGTTAAAAATGTCAAACAAGGCATGTGAGGGTAGATTAATACATTTAAGGGTAGACCAAAAATGAAAGATATAACATGCTATGCTAATTCAATTAAAGGCATGAAAAGAGTCCAGATAGCCTAAATCGGTCAAATACCACATATAGCCCGTGTACCCACTCATCACCTTGCGTACACGCCTTTTACATATCACAAATAGCACAATCAACCCAAATCCTAAGGGGTGGTCTGCCCACAAAAAGTTAGGCAAGATACTTATCTCAAACAAACTAACTTAATCCACTAGTAAACCTTTTCCGCGAATATATAACTACGAACGGCTCAAACATAGACAATATAACTTTATACCAAAAATACAACGTATAAGAAACTATTTCGGATAATAGAGTTGCAATCTTTAAGGAAAATCAAAAGGTCAACTCAAAAAGTAAACCCCTGGTCCACATCTCTGAACCAGACCAAACTTACAAAATCCGAACTCCCATTCAATAACCAATCCAACCATACTAAAATTATTAAATTCCGACCTCAAATCGACCTTCAAATCCTCAAATTACAGCTTAGGAAGCTTTCATAAAATTTCCTATTTTTTCCAACTCAAAACATTAATCAAATGTTAAAATTTCATGTAAAATAATCAAATCCGAGTAAAAAAATACTTACCCCAATCAACTCCTTGAATATCCTTTCAAAGTTCGCACAAAAATAAGCTCTCTAACTCAAAATATGAAAAATAACTCTAACCCTCGATTTGGAAATTTAGTATCTGTTGCCTAGTGATTACTCTACGTCAAGGCGGAAAATCCCTCACGATCGTGGACAACAAACTCCGTGAGCTCAATAACGCGATCGTGTGACCACTGTCACGAACACAATGGCAGAACGTGATGATCAACGCGTGTCTTAGCACAATCTCCCATTCCTTCTATGCAATGGTAATATATTGCCCGCGTTCGCAGTGCACAACATTACAACCTTCCGCGAACGTGTCCTCATTTATGGAATCGCGAAGAGCAACTACACATCTGCCAACAAGGACCCTACGCGATCGCGGCTAACATTCGTGAATCTAGTGAAGGAAAACCGGAAGCATAGAAAACCAGCAATATCAATATATGAACAAATGGTCCGAACTCAATCCGAAACACACACGGGGACCCCAGACCCATGTCCAAATATTCCAACAAGTCCTAAAATAAGATACAACCACGCTCGAAGCCTTAAATCACATCAAACAACACCGAAACCATGAATCACACATCGATTCAAGCTTAATGAACTAATGAACTCCAAACTTCTAAAACTAATGCCGAAACATACCAAACCAACTCTGAATGACCTCATATTTTGCACAAAAGTCATAAATGAAAAAATGAACATATTCCAACTTCCGGAACCAAAAGATGAACCCGATATCAATAAAGACAACTCTCGGTCAGACTTCTCAATCTTCCAAACCTTCAACTTTTCAACTTTCGCTAATTCAAGCCAAAACGACAAACGGACTCAAAATAAATATTTGGACATATTTCTAAGCCCAAAATCACCATACGAAGCTATCAGAACCATCAAAACTCCATTCCGGAGTCGTCTACACAAAAGTCAAGCTCCGATAAGCTCTTTCAACTTAAGTTTCCAAATGTGGGTCTAAGTGTCGCAGTTCACTCCGAACCTCACCCGAAACCAAACCAGCTACCCCGGCAAGTCACATAACCACAAATATAACATACAGGAAATAAATAGGGAGAGGGATAAAATATCCATAGCGACTGGCCGGATCATTACATCCTTCCCCTCTTAAAACAGACGTCCATCCTCGAACGAGTATGGAAACGTACCTAAAGCGGTAAAAAGATAAGGAGAACAGCTACGCATATCATGCTTGGTCTCCCAAGTCACCTCCTCGACTGGTTCACCCCTCCACTGAAGCAACTTTCTTTGGCCTCGACTTTCGGACCCGCCTGTCTAAGATGGCCATCGGCTCCTCAATATAAGTCAAATCATTGTCCTTGGATTGAGCTTAAATCTAAAACATGGGATGGATCACCTTGATACTTCCGGAGCATGGAAACATGGAACATCGGGTGGACTACAGATAAGCTAGGTAGCAATGCAAGCTTGTGGGATACCTCCCCTACTCTCTCAAGGATCTCAAAAGAACCGATATACCAAGGGATCAACTTTCCCCTTTTCCCGAACCTCATCACACCCTTCATGAGTAAAACGTGGAGCAAAACCCTCTCTCCAACAATAAATTCTACATCACGAACATTCTGATTCGCATAAATATTCTGCCTAGATTGTGCTATACGAAGCCGATCCTGGATTAACTTGACCTTCTCCAAGGCATCTCGAACCAAATTTCTGCCCAATAATCTAGCCTTGCCCGTCTCAAACCAACAAACTAGATAACGGTATCGCCTCCCATATATGGCCTCATAATGAGCTATCTAAATAATTGACTTTTGGTTGTTGATGTAGGCAAACTCCGCAAGCGACAAGAATATATCCCAAGAACCCTCAAAATCCATAACACAGGAACGAAGCATATCCTCTAAGATCTGAATGGTGCGCTCAGGTTGTCCATCCATCTAGGGGTGGAATGTTGTACTCAACTCAACCTGTGTGCCTAACTCACGTTGTACGACTCTCTAGGATGTAAACTGCGTACCCCGATCAGAGATGATAAATACTGGCACGTCATTAAGTCTGACAATCTCGCAGATATAGAACTGAGCCAGCTGTTCCGAAGAATAGGTAGTCACCACCTGAATGAGATGAACCGACTTGTTAAACTATCCACAATAATTCATACAACGCCAAATTTCTTCTGAGTCCGTGGGAGCCCATTATTGAAGTCCACGGTAACACGCTCCCATTTCCACTCGGCAATCTCAAGTCTCTGAAGCAACCCACCTGGCCTATGATGCTCATACTTCACTTGCTGACAATTTAGGCACCAAACTACATACTCCACTATGTCTCTCTTCATTCTCCTCAACCAATAGTGCTGCCTCAAATCTTGATACATCTTAACGACACCCGGATGAATGGAGTACCGCGAACTTTGGGCCTTCTAAAAGATCAACTCACGTAACCCATCCACATTGGGTACACATAGCCGGCCCTACATCTGCAGAACACCCTCACTCCAATAGAAACTTCCTCAGCATCACTGTGTTGTACAGTGACCTTAAGGAAAATCAAATAGGGGTTCTCATACTGACGCTCTCTAATGCGCTCATATAAAGAAGACCAAGAAACCACACCAGCAAGAACTCGACTAGACTCCAAAACAGCCAATCTAACAAACTGATTAGCCAAGGCCTGAACATCAATAGCTACTGGTATCTCAGCTGCCGGTACATATGCCAAACTACCCATACTCTCTGCTTTTCAACTCAAGTTATCAGCCACCACATTGGCCTTCCCGGGATGATATAGAATAGTGATATCATAGTTTTTAAGAACCTCTAACCACCTCCCGCTGCCAAAAATTAAGGTCTTTCTACTTTAACAGTTGCTAGAGACTCTGCTGAATGGTATAGACCTCATTTAGAACATCGTACAAATAGTGCCGACAAATCTTCAAGGCATGAACAATAACTTCCAATTCCAAGTCTTGGACAGGATAATTTTTCTCATGAACCTTCAATTGCCAAGACCCATAGGCAAACACCCTACCATCTTGCATTAACACTACGCCAAGGCCAACACGTGACACGTCACAATACATAGTGTAAGATGCTGAACCCGTAGGCAACACCGACCCTCAGGCTGTAGTCAATGCAGTCTTGAGCTTTTGAAAGCTCTCCTTACACTCCTCGGACCATCTAAACAGAGAACCCTTCTGGGTCAATCTGGTTATTGGTGCAGTAATGGATGAGAAACCCTCTACGAAATAGTAATTGTACCCCAGCCAAACCAATGAAACTCAGAATCTCAGTAGTTGAAGACGGTCTGGGAAAACTTGACACTGCCTCAATCTTCTTCAGATCTACCTTGATCCCCTCACTCGAGACCACATGGCCCAAAAACACCGTTGAATCAAGCTAAAATTCACACTTTGAGAATTTTGCATACAACTTCTTTTCTCTCAAGGTCTCGAGCACAATCCTTAAATGCTGCTCATGATCTTCCCGGCCGCGGGAATATACCAAGATGTCGTGAATAAACACAATGATGAATGAATCAAGATATGGCTGGAATACATTATTCATCAGGTACATAAATGATGTTGGGGCATTTGTCAGCCCAAATGACATTACACGGATCTCGCAGTTATAATACCGAGTCCTGAAAGCAGTCTTCGAGATATCCTAATCCCAAATCTTCAGCTGATGATACCCTGACCGCAAAGCAATCTTTGAGAACACTCTGGCACCCTGTAGTTGATCATTTAAAACATCAATGCGCGGCAATAGGAACCTGTTCTTCACTGTAACCTTGTTCAACTGCCATTAATCAATACATATGCGCATAGAACCATCCTTTTTCTTCACAAACATAACATGAGCACCCCAAGGTGACATACTAAGCTGAATGAAACCCTTATCGAGCAACTCTTCCAACTGCTCATTTAACTCTTTCAACTATGCTGGGGCCATATATCGTGGAATAGAAATGGGTTGAGTTACCAGCAACAAGTTAATACCAGAATCGATTTGCTAGAAATACATCTAGGAAGTCTCTCACTACCGGAACTGACTCAACGGTAAAGTGTCAACACTGAAATCTCTCACAAAGGCTAGATATGCATCACACCCCTTCTCAATCATCCGGTGTGCCTTAACAAAGGATACAACCCCGCTAGGAATATAATCCAATGTACCCTACCACTTTAACCACGGCAAACCTGGCATAGCCAGTGTCACAGTGTTGGTGTGAAAATCCATAATAACATGATAGGGCGACAACCAATCCATGCCTAAGATAACATCAAAATCTACCACGCTGAGCAACAATATATTAACTTTGGTCTCAAAAACACCAATAACAACAAAACACAACCGATACACACGGTCCACAATAATAGAATCTCCCACAAGTTGTAACGACCCGACCGGTCGTTTTATGTGTTACCGCTCTGTTTCCCCAATTCTTGCTTCTTATTGTCTTGTTTAGATGTATTATGTGCTATCGGGTTGGTTGGCTTAGGTTCGGAGAGGTTTTGGTAAGGTTTGAGACACTTAGTCTATTTTGAGTAAGCTTAAGTTGGAAAAGTCAATCGGATGTTGACATATGTGAAAAAAGGCTCGGATGTGAAGTCCGATGATTCGGATAGCTTTGGGAGGTGATTTGGGGATTAGGAGTGTGATCAGAATGTGTTTTGGAGGTCTGGAGTAGCTTTAGGCTTGAATTGGCGAAAATAGATTTTGGCGTTTTCCGGTTGATAGGTGAGATTTTGATGTAGGGGTCGGAATGAAATTCGGGAGTTGCAGTAGGTCTGTTGTGTCATTTGGGATGTGTGTGCAAAATTTCAGGTTATTCGGACGTGGTTTGATAGACTTTTTTATCAAAAGCGTAATTCAGAAGATTTTTGGAACCTTAGGCTTGAATCCGATGTGATATGGTTGATTTGATATTGTTTGAGGTGTTTTGAAGATCGTTATAAGTTTGGGTAGTGTTATATGACTTGTTCGTGCTTTTGGTTGAGGTCCCGGCGGCCTCAGGGTGATTTCGGATGGTTGATGGGAGATTTTGGAGTTGAGTTTGGCAGCTGAAGTTATTGTTGCTGTCATAACCGCATCTGCGGTTGGGAGGCCGCATGTGCGATGCCCGCAGAAGCGGAAGGCAAGCCGCAGATGCGGCCAAGAGTGATGTCAGCTGGAACCGCAGAAGCAGCTACTGGAGCGCACCTGCGATGGCACAGGTTCGGGTGTTTTGTCGCATATGCGGAATTGGGCCTTTAAGTGAAAACCACAGGTGCGGTGGGTTAGACGTATAAGTGGGACTGTAGAAACGGAAAAAGGACCGCAGGTGCGGAATCTCTGGGTCACAAAGTATATATTTCATCCTTCGCGATTTTCAGCCTTTCTTCACCATTTTTAAATCGATTTTGGAGCTTTTTGGGCGATTTTCCAGAGGGAATTCAAGGGAACTTCGTTGAGGTAAGATTTTTTATCATAACTCTTTACTATGGTGTTATGTCATTGATTAGGCTTGAAATTTATGGAAATTTTGGGTAAATATTGAAGAAACTAGGGCTTGAAATTGGAGACCTAGAATTTGGGATTTGAGGGGTCATTTGTGGTTGGATTTTGGTAAATTTGATATGCATGAACTCGTGGGAAGATAAGGATTTTCATTGATGTTAATTTTGTCGGATTCCGAGGCATGGGCCCGTGGGTCGGGTTTGGTTAATTTTGGGATTTGTGTTGTAATTTGATTAATTTCGTATAGGTTTCACCCCTTTAGCATATATTGATGGTTATGAACTGATTTTGGATAGATTCGACACGTGTTGAGGCAGATTCGAGAGGCAAAGGCATCGCGGGCTAGAGCTTGGACCGGATAGAGATAAGTAATGATTGTAAATGCTATCCTGAGGTTATGAAACCCCGGATGTCACATCGTTGTGCTATGTTGAGGTGACGCACACGCTAGATGACAAACGTAGGGTCGTCCACCGTTGGGGATTGTGACTTAGTCCGTCCCGTATGACTGTCTAACTGTGTATTTGATTGAAAACTGTTTGCTATCATCATGTTTTGGGCTGAATGCCACATTTGGGCCTTGTGCCAACTGTTTAGACCCTTAGGGGATTTTACTACTATTCCTCACTGTTTTGGCTTCGTATTTGTACTCAGTCATGCTATATTCTACTGTTTTCACAACCCAGCCATCTTTACTCGTTTTTGATATTTTAAATGATATTTTGGGTCGAGCATCATGTTTTACTGTTGCCCTTGTGGCTTGTGAGGTTCTGACTGAGTAAGGCCGAGGGCCTGTGTTGTGAGGATACTATGGGATCGGGCTGCGCGCCGCGGCAGTATTATACTGATTCATGATTATGAGGCCGAGGGCCTGAGTTGTTACGCCACAAGGTGGCTTGATATGAGGCTGAGAGCCTGTTTGATTATGCCACGAGATGGCTTGTTATTGCGCTTGGGCCGTAAGGGGCCCCTCCTGGAGTCTATACATCCCCCAGTGAGCGCGAGTACCCAGTTTGTGATCTGATATAGCCCGAGGGGCTGATTTTGTACCAGTTTATTGCCTGAGGGGCTATTACGAGTGATTGTGAGATAGCCCGAGGGGCTGGTTCTGTTGGTATTTTACCCGAGGGGCTGATTTGTGTTTCTATCTTTTATCTCTATTTTCATTCACTCATTTGAACTTCTACAACATGTTTTAAAGATCTTTTTCTGAACAAAGAAGTTTTTATGAGCTTTTACTGTTTTATTGTATTGTCCTGGTTTTACACTGCCTCGTTGTACCATTTTGCTGTGTATTTACGTGTTTTCTTATCGCTCAGCTGCCTTTACTTTTATTACTTACTGAGTTGGCGTACTCACATTACTCCCTACACCCAACAAGCTTGTTCGGAGTTGACTAGGTAGCTGCTCGACGTTCGCAGCCCAGTGCTTCTCCTTCCTACCTTTAGTTCGCTTGTTCTAGCTTTATATTAGACTATGTTGTCTTTTCATACTCTTAGACAAATTTTAGATGCTCATGACTGGTGACACCCCGATATCGGGCTGTGTTTGTTTCCGCATTTGTTCTATTTCACTCTATTTTGGAGTTTATCACTTATAAATGACTTAATTATGCATTATAATAACTTTTAATTGGTTTAGGGGTTTGTGTCGGCTGGCCTTGTTTCACGAGAGGCGCCATCACGACCGGGTCCGGTTTGGGTTTGTGACAAGTTGGTATCAGAGCCTAGGTTACATAGGTCTCACGAGTCATGGGCAGGTTTAGTAGAGTCTCGCAGATCGGTACGGAGACGTCTGTATTTATCCTCTGGAGGCTGCAAAACCTTTAGGAAAACTTCATATTCTTGAAATTCTTGTCGTGCGATCTGTTGATCCAAGTACTAAACTTCTGTTATTCTATTCTCTCACAGATGGTGAGGACACGAGCGATCGGTCAGGATGGACGACCACCAATACCACTAGTTGTGGCCAGTAGAGGCCGAGGACGCGATCGAGGCCGTGGTAGGGGCAGAGGTTTGGACCGCACAGCAGCTAGGACAGCACCTGCAGATCCACCAGCCGCCCCAGTCCAGGATCAGGTCCCAGTTGTGGACACTCCAGCAGCACCAGCTCAGGCACCAGCTCAGGCACCAGCTGTGCCCATTGTGATTCGAGGTCTTCAGGAGACCATGGCCCAGATCTTGACCGTGTGCACGAGTCTTGCTCAGGCGGTCGCAGTTTCTACTGCCGCAACCACTTCTCAGGCCGGAGGAGGCACTCAGAGTCCCGCCGATCGCACACCCGATCAGGTTGTTCAGGAATTGCAGACACCGAAGGCGCTACTAGCCCAGCCGGTGGCAGCTGCTCAGGGTTATGTAGCCCCGGTTATGCCAGAGGACGAGCAGCGCAGATTGGAGAGGTTTGGCAGACTATAGCCTCCGACTTCGAGTGGTGCAGAGGGCGAGGATGCCCAGGGCTTCTTGGACAGATGTCAGAGGATTCTTTGCACCGTGTGTATTCTGGAGACCAGTGGAGTTGCATTCACGACTTTTTAGTTTACTGGAGCTGCCTTCACTTGGTGGGAGGCATATGAGAGGCGCAGGCCTGTTGGTGCGGCGTCCCTTACCTGGCAGCAGTTCTCCGCTCTCTTTTTGGAGAAGTATGTGCCATAGTCCCGTAGGGAAGAGCTGCGTAGGCAGTTCGAGCAGTTGCGATAGGGAGATATGACTGTGACACAGTACGAGATGAGGTTCTCCGAGTTAGCTCGTCAAGCTATTTGGTTGGTTGCTACGGATAGAGAGAGGATCAGGAGTTTCGTTGATGGCCTCACATATCAGCTTCAGATTCTCATGATCAAGGAGAGGGTGTCAGGTGCTATGTTTGAGGGGGTTGTTGATATCGCTCGTGAGATTGAGTCAGTTTGTCGCCAGGAGCGAGAGGAGAGGGAGGCCAAGAGGCCTCGAGGATCATGTAGTTTTAGGGGTGCTCCTTCGAGAGGTCAGTTTCAGCACGGTAGAGGCTGCCTATTAAGGCATGCTCAGTCAGCTCGCCCAGGTTATCGTGAGGCATCATCGGGCCATGGGTCTCACGGTTCTCAGCAAGGGCATTCCTCACTCAGTGCCCTTCTAGCCCAGGGTTCGTACCGTGCTCCATCAGTTCAGGACTCTTCTACGCCAGGGGCGTCTGCAAGTCATTCTGGTGCTAGGGGTCCCCTTCAGTCCCCGTCTCCAGCACCAGGGAGTTGTTATGAGCATGGAGAGTTGGGACATATGTGGAGGCAATGTCCTCGTCGCCTTGGGGGTTTATCTCAGCAGAGGAGTCAGCCATCAACTTCGGCTCAAGTTATTTCACCATCCACCCAGCTAGCTAGGGGTGGAGGACAGTCATCTAGGGGTCGCCGAAGAGGGGGAGGTCGATCCGATGGTGGTCAGGCCCGTTTCTATGCACTTCCAGTTAGACCTGATGCTGTTGCTTCAGATCCGGTGATTACAGGTATTGTCTTAGTCTGCCATAGAGATGCCTCCATGTTATTTGACCCTGGTTCTACTTTCTCTTATGTGTCATCATATTTTTCCCATTATTTGGATACGCCTTGCAAGTCCCTCATTTCTTCTGTTCATGTCTCTACTCCGGTGGGCGATACTGTTGTGGTAGACCGTGTATACCGGCCGTGCGTTGTGTCTATTGGGGGTCTTGAGACACAGGTGGATCTTCTGTTACTTTGCATGGTGGATTTCGATGAGATATTGGGCATGGATTGGTTATCTCCATGCCGGGCTATTTTGGACTGTCATGCCAAGACAGTGACGTTAGCTATGCCGGGTGTGCCACAAATTGAGTGGCGAGGTTTGTCTGATTATGTTCCCAGCAGGGTAATATCATTCTTGAAGGCCCGGCGTATGGTTGTGAAAGGTTGTCTTTCATACTTAGCATTTGTGAGAGATGTTAGTGCAGAGACTCCCAGCATTGATTCTGTTCCAGTTGTGAGGGATTTTCCCGATGTGTTTGCTGCAGACCTGCCGAGAATTCCACCAGACAGGGATATTGATTTTGGTATTGATCTGGTGCCGGGCACTCAGCCTATTTCTATTCCACCATATTGTATGGCACTAGCGGAGTTGAAAGAGCAGCTTCAGGAGCTCCTCGATAAGGGGTTCATTCGTCCTAGTGTTTCGCCGTGGGGTGCACCTATTCTGTTCGTGAAGAAAAAGGATGGCACCGTGAGGATGTGCATTGATTACAGGCAGTTGAACAAGGTCACAATTAAGAACAAATATCCCCTGCCTCGCATTGACGATTTGTTCGACCAGCTTCAGGGAGCGAGGGTGTTCTCCAAGATTGATCTCCGTTCAGGGTATCACCAGCTGAAGATCAGGGACTCGGATATTCGTAAGACAGCCTTCAGGACCCGATATGGTCATTATGAGTTCCTTGTGATGTCTTTTGGGCTGACCAATGCCCCAGCAGCTTTCATGCATTTGATGAACTGCGTGTTCCGGCCTTATCTCGACTCGTTCATTATTGTTTTCATTAATGATATTATGGTATACTCGCGTAGTTAGGAGCAGCACGTAGAGCATTTGAGAGTGGTGTTGTAGAGATTGAGGGAGGAGAAGCTATATGCAAAGTTATCCAAATGTGAGTTTTGGCTCAGTTCAGTGGCTTTCTTGGGGCACGTGGTGTCCAGTGAGGGTATTCAGGTTGATCCGAAGAAGATAGAGGCAGTTCAGAGTTGGATCAGGCCGTCCTTAGCCACAGAGATCCGCAGTTTTCTTGGTTTGGCGGGTTATTATCGTCGTTTCGTTCAGGGGTTTTCATCTATTGCATCACCCTTGACTAAATTGACTCAGAAGGGTGCTCCGTTTTAGTGGTCGGATTAGTATGGGGCGAGCATCGAGAAGCTCAAGACTGCCTTGACCACAGCTCCAGTGTTAGTTTTTCCATCAGCTTCAGGTTCATATACCGTGTATTGTGATGCTTCGAGAATTGGTACTGGGTGTGTGTTGATGCAGGAGGGTAGAGTTATTGCTTATGCTTCTCTTCAGTTGAAGCCCCATGAGAGGAAATACCGTGTTCATGATTTGGAGTTGGCTACCATAGTTCACGCATTGAAGATTTGGAGGCATTATTTGTGTGGTGTGTCTTGTGAGGTATTTACTGATCATCGTAGCCTCCAGCACTTATTAAAGCAGAAGGATCTCAATTTGAGGCAGCGGAGATGGTTGGAGCTGCTAAAGGATTATGATATTACTATCTTGTACCATCCGGGGAAGGCCAATGTGGTGGCCGATGCTTTGAGCTTGAAGGCGGTGAGTATGGGCAGTTTGGCATATATTCTTGTTGGGGAGAGACCTCTTGCAATTCATGTTCAGGCCTTGGCCAATCAGTTCGTGAGGTTGGATATTTCGAAGCTCAGTCGGGTATTGGCTTGTGTGGTTTCTCAGTCTCCCTTATTTGATCGCATCAGAGAGCGCTAGTATGATGATCCTCATTTGCTAGTCCTTAAGGACAGAGTTCAGCACGGTGATGCCAGGGATGTGACCATTGGTGAAGATGGGGTGTTGGGGATGCAGGGCCGGATTTGTGTGCCCAATATGGATGGGATTCGGGAGTTGATTCTGGAGGAGGCCCATAGTTCGCGGTATTCCATTCATCCGGGTGCCGCGAAGATGTATCAGGATCTGAGACAGCATTATTGGTGGAGGAGAATGAAGAAGGACATAGTAGGATTTGTAGCTCGGTGTCTCAATTGTCAGCAGGTCAAATACGAGCATCAGAGACCTGGTGGCTTGCTTCAGCGGATGGACATTCCAGAGTGGAAGTGGGAGCGGATCACCATGGACTTCGTAGTTAGGCTCCCACGGACTTTGAAGAAGTTTGATGCTATCCGGGAGATTGTTCGTTTCCATGGTGTCCCAGTTTCCATCATTTCAGATAGAGGTACTCAGTTTACTTCATAGTTTTGGAGGTCGGTACAGCGAGAGCTGGGTACTCAGGTTAAGTTGAGCATAACTTTTCACCCTCAGATGGACGGGCAGTCCGAGCGCACTATTCAGATATTGGAGGACATGTTGCGCGCTTGTGCCATTGATTTTGGAGGGTCATGGGATCAATTTCTACCGCTCGCAGAGTTTGCTTATAACAACAGTTACCAGTCGAGTATTCAGATGGCTCCATATGAGGCTTTATATGGGAGGCCGTATAGATCTCCGGTTGGTTGGTTTGAGTCGGGTGAGGCTAGGCTATTGGGTACAGACTTAGTGCAGGATGCTTTAGATAAGGTGAAGGTAATTCAAGAGAGGCTTCGTACAGCGCAGTCGAGACAAAAGAGTTATGCTGACAGGAAGGTTCGGGATATGTCCTACATGGTTGGTGAGAAGGTTCTGTTGAAGGTTTCACCCATGAAGGGTGTTATGAGATTTGGGAAGAAAGGTAAATTGAGTCCTCGGTTCATTGGGCCTTTTGAGGTGCTTCGGAGGATTGGGAGGTGGATTTTGAGCTTGCCTTGCCACCCAGCTTGTCGAGTGTGCATCCGGAGTTTCATGTTTCTATGCTCCGGAAGTATATTGGGGACCCGTCGCATGTTCCAGATTTCAGCACGGTTCAGTTAGAGGGAGATTTGACTTATGATGTGTAGCCAGCAGCCATCTGGAGCGTCAGGTTCGAAAGCTGAGGTCGAAGGATAGCTTCAGTGAAGGTGCAGTGGTGTGGTCGGTCCGTGGAGCAGGCTACCTGGGAGACCGAGCGGGAGATGCGGAGCAGATATCCTCATCTATTTGGCGTACTCACATTAGTCCCTGCACCCAGTGTTTCAGGAGTCTCGGGTCACGCTAGCGAGGGCTGATTTACTTTCTAGCAGGCTTGTTCGGAGTTGATTAGGTAGCTGCTCGGCGTTCGTAGCCTAGTGCTTCTCCTTCCTACCTCTAATTCGCTTGTTCTAGCTTTGTATTAGACTATGTTGTCTTTTCATACTCTTAGACGGAGTTTAGATGCTCATGACTGGTGACACCCCGATATCGGGCTGTGTTTGTTTCCGCATTTGTTATATTTCACTCTATTTTGGAATTTATCACTTATAAATGACTTAATTATGCATTATTATAACTGTTAATTGGTTTGAGGGTTTGTATCGGCCGGCCTTGTTTCATGAGAGGCGCTATCACGACCGGGTCCGGTTTGGGGTCGTGATACAAGTGTGGACCCAAATACAATAGAACTCAAATAATTACGAGATATACCCAAATATGGAGCAAAGTGGAGCCTGGATCAAAATAGGCTTGAGGCATCTCTATGACAAACCAGAACAATACCCGTGATAACTGCGTCTGATGCAACCACTTCTGTCCTACCTAGAAAAGCATAGCATCTGGTGGATCGGCAACTAGAACATCAACCACGGCCTGAGAAGTATATGGACCCTGTGGAATACGTGGAGCCAGAGTAGTCCGTGGAGGTGCACCGCTCTCGAGTCTGGGGCAGTCCCTTACCATATGGCAGGTATCACCACACTCAAAGCAAGCTCTCGGTGGCGTGGATTGTTACACCCCAAATTTTCATACGTTGAAGTACGCCGTAAGTAAATTGATATAAGCTTGGAAATGAAATATTGCATCCCGCATTTTTGTACGTTAAAGTTTCATCGTAAGTTAAATGACGTAAGCTCGGGAACGAGATTATTTTGAGATTATAAGTATTACTCTATTTCAAACAAGTGATAAGTAAATTCGTGAAGGTGATAGGGTAAGCGAATCGAAGAAAATGAGTTTCGTCGAAGTTTGGCAATTTGGGATAAAATATGGTCCAAGCTACAATAACGGGTAATTATAAATTAGTGCCATACAAGGTAACATACGACCATTATAGCGAGGTGTATAAGGTCTGCTAAAAATGAATAGTATTTTAACTAATTTGAGATAATTTTTAATTATGAATAATTGGATTACTTAATTATTTTGATGGGATGATTAACTAAGAAATTGAAGTCTTTGGATAAAGTTTAAGGGCCCCAACGTGGCAGCAAAGAACCTTTGTTAAATATTACTCTCTAGTCATAAAATAATGTGGCACCTTTAGAGAATTATGTGGATTAGTTATCTTATCAAGTGGAGCCCACCTAAAGGTTAAATAACCTTTCTAATTCACAATTGAATTGCTCATCTCTTAAGAATAAGCTTCGGCAAGGATAAACATTGCAATAGCAACATTATCAATTGTTCATCTCTTGAGAAAAAGCTTCAGCAAGGATAAATATTGCAATGGCGATGCTGTTGCTTCAATAATTTCATACAAATACTATTTAATACTATAGCAACGTGGAATTTGTGATTCAAAGGGAGTACGGTGCAATCTTTCTCAGGCATATCATACGGATCGTTCCCTATTTCGATCTCGCCATTACGTGTTTCATCGCGATTGGCGTGTGTTAGAAGGATTGTCAAGAGAATCGGTTCAGGTATGTTAAGGCTATCCCTTCTTTCTTTTTGGCATGATCTAACTGATACAAACGAAACGAGCAAACGCACAGCTTTCATAAATGACTCTATTCATAGAAGTATTAGAGGTGCCTATGTTCTTGAATTCCCATGTGTCTTATTATTATATCTTCTGTTCATGGGTCTCAGAAAAATACGTAAGTTTAAAAAAGTTTACTTCATGATATAACTCAAAGGCATAATAGTCTTATGACATTCCGAAAGATTTTATTGACGTACTTCTCATGCATTGCATTCATTTATACATGTACACTGACCCATGGCCATATGGTGTTATATATATATATATATACACACACACATACACACATGGGATATGGAAAAAGGTTACAGCATTATATACGCACCACCACCTGATCACCTGGTATACGCTGATGATTTTGCCCACAGTTGCCGAGATGATATGATGTGATGCCCTCAGAGCTTGATGATGTTATTAACGCATCTACCGATGCACGACGTGACATTCATACACATATGCATGACAATATAAGTATTCAATGATTTACAGAGTTATACGGACTTACAGGTTGAGTCATTTACTCCATGTTTCTTCCATGTCCTTTATATACTTATTTATGTGCCTTACATACTCGGTACATTATTCGTACTGACAACATTTTATTGGGGACGCTGCATTCATGCCTGCAGGTAAAGAAAATCAGTTTGACGAGCCCTCAAAGTAGATGAGGTTAGCATTCAGCGAAGGATCGATAAGACTCCACCTCATTCGGAGTGCAACCGAGTCTATGAATCGTCGTGTCAGAATTTTGCTACAGACTTATGGGTAGGTCGGTACCCTATCCCATTTGATGTCAAATACTCTTAGAGGCTTTATAGACAGAGGTTCATTTTGTATAGTATGTCAGAGGCCGTGATGGCCCATATATATTAATGTTTTAGGAAAGATGGTTCATTGATACAGTGCTTTCCCACTTATAGTTATACATTACGTGTTATGGCCATGTTGGCCCAGTTACCAAGGATAGTACGATAAGAAAGATATGTTACGTTGGTATTCGGTTGAGTAAGGTATCGGGTGCCCGTCGTGACCCTTTGGTTTGGGTCATGACAAAAGTGGTATCAGAGCACTTTTGTCCTAGGGAGTCTACAAGCCGTGTCTAGTAGAGTCTTGTTTATGGGTGTGTTGTGCACCACACTTATAAGAGTTGAGTAAGAGGAACTCAATTTTTCATGATGCTTATGATGAGTAAATGTGAGGTCTTCAGTAGAACATGTGTAAACTAAGACATGTAGCTTTTTGATAAGAAGCCCTAAGGCATGAATATCTATCTATCCATATGGAAAAAGCAACGTGAGAATCAAAAGGTACAAGTTTCAACAAGGGAAAGAAGCAAGGTGAAGAAGGGTACGAGGTACCCAGATAGTGAAGATGATCATTATCTACAATTCAGGAAGAAAGATATTAGCATTTTGAGTTACCTTCAACTGTAATAGAGGTATGTACAACTGGCCACACCCATCCCGGCTGGGTACTGACCAGACCAGGCCATGAGAATAAGAGGGTCCTTTGAAACAAAATCAAGACAAAGAAAAGAGGTCTTCTTTATTTTTCTTGATATTCTTGGCTCTTCAGAGCCCTTCCTTTACTTTAGATAAAGAAATAAAGGAAATTAATGATAAAAGTTGTACATATCTATATAATATAGAAAGAAGAAAAGAGAGAAAGAAAGATTCTTTCCTTTATCATGCCCTGTGGGGGCTAACAGATATAGTTTAAGAGAAGGACGGGATATCAGGATCCGATTTGGGTTACAGTATGTCACACCCCAAACTAGGGGAGGCACGACTGGCACTCGATACTATATTCGATCGAGTTAGCCATTAGACATACTAGCTAACTAAACTGGGGGCCCCAACAGATCGGGCAGCACAACATCTGAAATACTAAGCCTGGACCATTAAGGTCATGACCTGAATAACAATAAGCCATATAAACAAAAGTAGATGAGCCAAAATAATAAAGTACTAGCTAGCCGACGAGGCCACGATTGGAGACATACATGCCTACACACATATATATACATACCAAGCCTATGGGCTGGAGACTGAAAATTGCAAAAAAAACCTAGAATACTGTGTCCACAATAGCCTTTAAGAGTGTCATAAGCACTGTCGGGATAAGGCCCCGACTATACCCAAACTGTACAACAAAAGTAACCATCCTATGATAGCTCCAGGAAGAGGTGGAGCTTACCAACTCACAGTTGAACCCCGAAATCCTAGCGGAGGGGTCGATCAGAGTCCCTACCTGGACCTGCACGCACGAAACAAAGTTGCAGTGTCCCCAGGCAACGGGACATCAGTACGAATAAAAATGTACTGGTATGTAAGGCAGAAAATAGAATCATACATAGCTTATGAAAAAAACGGTAATAGAGATACCACCTGGCACTGAAACTCCGATAGCGTCCATGGCCGACATCCGACCTCATAGTAATCAAATATGCATGGTATGCTCGTGTAATCGTATGTCGTGAGTACATATATATTGATGCAAATGCATGACATACCCAACCAAATGCTAGCAATGGCGGTATCTTCCGGTAGCTAACCGATATCATATTGCCAACCTGTGGCCATCTGTACAATATATATAGTTTTTCGGGCAAATAGGCCCCTTACCTCCGATTATAGCTCGAAGTCCATGCATAATATTCCATGTATGATATGAACTTTGAATGCACATAATAGGCTATAACAAGAACTTAGCCAATCTTGGCTCATAGGTACTCTTATTCTCATAATCTCATAATCATCTTCGTATCGCATACAATTGTCTCGCGGAACCTCATATGTTTTCTTTTTCTTTTGAATAAGCTTGAAAACATCACTCGACTTTTAGAAAGATAACTTAACTCTGAAGATGTTCATAAAAAGCTTAAGGTGCTTCACTTAGTCCATATACCTGATTTCTTGATATTTAGTAAAAGAAAGTATTTCAAAAATCAAGTGTTTTAGTAGTTTAAACATAAAAAATTATATTTGAGATTTTTGGAAATCGACGTATCACTATAGAGATTTTAAGATACACTTTAACAAGGGAGAAGGACTGATCGCAAATACTAAATGCCTTTATTTTCTAGTCACACAACCCAAAGACGAATAAGAATTCATATATATAGACATATAGTTAAGAAAGCCGAACAAATGACATATATAGATGTCGAATACCCTATTTAACCGAAAGAGTGGAATATCAACCTAATAGCATCATGAAAAATACTTCAGCTAAGATCCCAATGCCTTTCACAGAAGGTCTTTCTAGCAATAGAATAGTAAAATATCACATTTGACGTCTTAGGAATTTCCCAGAATTCGTGCTAAAAGGAAGACAGAGTTTAGCCTTAACATACCTCTCCAACGAACGTCTGAATGCCTGTAGTTCCTTCACGAAAATTGTTCCTTACGTCCTAAGCTTCGAAAACACTATATATATGCAGCTTATACGCACCTATAAACAGTTCATAATTGAGTTTAAATCGGCAAATTTGCCATATGACCCTAACTTGACGAAACGTCCGTAGAACTTTGTAAAAACGATCATAAAAGAGTCCCAAGATGATTACCTTGGAAAACCAAGTATAAATCCTGAAGAACCAGCAAGAACAACAAATTCCTATATTCCAATAATAGCTCCAAACACAGCTAATAGAAGGGGGAAATGATTGCAAAGCGTAGCGATTGCGTTTCTAGGCACGGGGGCAAACTTTAACGGTAGAAATCGTTAAAAACGCACCTTAATCACTCAACGACACCATGGAACCTTCTCTTCAGCTTTCTTACTATTTTAGGACGAAAATGAAATGTTTTTAGGTCTGAAAAGTCGAATTTGCCGACTTATACTACTTGTTTGACCCGACCTAGTTCGCGACCCGGTTTTAGCCTGGACAGTCCACAGTAAAACAGTCATAACTTTTTACTCCGATGTCGGATTGATGTGAGGTTTTTTTGGTTACGAACTAGACTCGTAGACCTTCGATTCGGTAGGTTGTGGGTCCCATAAATCTTTATATATTGGGAGAAATGATCTGATACATTTGACCCAAAGTTTAGAAAATTTATTAGAGAAATTTACGATAACTTTTGCCGACCTTTATTTCGTAACTTGCTTGATTCCAAAACTTAACATGTGACCAGTGTGATATTATAATACCTTATAACACATTATTCTTAGCATATTAGACACTCTTGGTCTTATCCCACATGTGTAAATTAACTTAACCTTCCGAACACGCGGGTGCCACCCGAGCCATTTCTTTAACCACGAACCTTTGTCTAAGGGATTCCTTTGACCTACAGCTTTAGTTTAGTTCCTTGATATTACCACACATTTTCATTCTTATTCTCCCAATGTGCTACACCCAATCATATATACCTAATATAACCACGCCACGTTGCGTATATTACGTAAGAGAAAAAGAACAAAACATGGGGTCTCACAGTCTCCCCCCCTTAAGAACATTCGTCCGCGAATGGGTCAAGTCAATTCCTTGGTTTCATTTCTTTTCCGCTAATACGTTATTTGAAAGGCTATATTTGTTATATTGCAAAGCATAAATCAAATTCTGAAGATTCCAACTACTAGGCTTCGTATAGCTATCTCGCAATAAGAAATTTAAATTACACTTTCAAGTCATTTAAAATCCAATTAAGTTGCTGTAAAGAAATAATTGCCAATTATTTAAATGCGACTCACCTTAAGTCGTAAATAGGTGGGGGTACTTCTTCCTCATTTCCTCCTCAGCTTCCCAGGTCATTTCCTCGATGTTGTTATTTCGCCATAACACTTTCACGAAAGCCACTTCTTTAGTTCGAAGCTTTCTTACCTGCCGATCTAAAATAGCTACTGGTACCTCTGCATAAGATAAGTCTTCAGCAATGTGAATATCCTCCATGGGCGTAATACGTGAAGGATCTCCAATGCACTTCCGCAACATAGATACATGAAACACAGGATGGACTACTTCCAATTCTAAAGGCAAATCAAGCTCGTATGCCACCCTACCAATCCTCCGAATAATTTTATACGTTCCAGCATACCTGGGGCTGAGCTTCCCCTTCTTTCCAAATCGCATTACGCCCTTCATAGGCGATACTTTCAGGAAAACCCAATCTTCTACATCAAACTCTAAGTCTCGTCGTCAAACATCTGCATAAGACTTCTGCCGACTTTGTGCTGTACGCAGCAGGTATCTAATAAGTTTTACCTTTTCCATTGCTTGCTGGACTAAATTAGGACCTAGCAACTCTGCTTCCCCGACCTCGAACCAACCGATCGGCGACCTACACTTCCGCCCGTATAGTGCTTCGTAAGGAGCCATCTGAATACTAACTTGGAAGCTGTTATTATAAGAGAACTCAATAAGAGGTAGATGATCATCCCAACTTCCTTTAAAATCTAGCACGCAGGCACGTAACATATCCTCAACTGTCTGAATAGTACGCTCTGCCTGTCCATCAGTTTGCGGATGAAAAGCGGTGCTAAGATTTACCTGCGTGCCTAGACCCTTCTAAAAAGATTTCCAAAAATGTGTTGTAAATTGAGCCCCTCGATCAGAGATAATAGATAATGGCACTCCGTGAAGGCGAACAATCTCTCGAATGTAAAGCTTGGCATAATCCTCGGCTGAATATGTCGTCTTGACTGGCAGGAAATGAGCAGATTTTGTAAGCCTATCAATAATTGCCCAAATAGAATCATACCTCCGTGGAGTGTGAGGAAAACCAGTGATGAAGTCCATATTTATCATGTCCCATTTCCATAATGGAAGTTCAATATACTGAGTTAGGCCTCCAGGCCTCTAATGTTCGGCTTTAACTTGCTGAGAGTTGGGACATTGGGCTACCATCTCCGCGATATCTTTTTTCATTCCATTCCACCAATAGATCTGTCGAAGGTCCCGATACATCTTTGTCACTCCGGGGTGAAATGCATATCTAGAATAATGGGCCTCAAAAAGAATCTTGTGTGGAGCTCTCCGACAGTTGATACACATAAGCGGTCCTGGTATCTAAGGACTCCATCTCCAGTTAGCTCAAATAAAGGTTGTCGCTGGTGTGGAATACTTACCCTCAGTTTTTATAATCTCAGGATCCTCGTGTTGTCACTCTTTTACTTCAGTAACAAAAGAAGATTTTGCCGTATTCTGAACGAGAATGCGTCCACCCTATGCGTCTACCAAACGCACCTGCAAACTAGCTAGCTGGCATAGATATTTGGTCATCTTGACCTTATCAACTTCAACATGGCTTAGACTGCCCATGGACTTTCGGCTAAGGGCAGCAACAATATTAGCTTTGTCGGGATCGTATAAAATATCAACATCATAGTCCTTTAGTAATTCTAGCCATCTTCTTTGTCGTAGGTTCAGCTCCCTCTTTTTAAATAAATACTGAAGGCTCTGGTGGTCGGTGAAAACATCAATATGAACCCCATATAGATAATGCCGCCAAATCTTTAGGGCGAAGACAACTGCGGCTAACTCAAGATCGTGCGTAGGATAATTCTATTCATGTTTCCGCAACTGTCTGGAGGCGTACACGATAACCTTACCATGCTGCATAAGAACACAACCTAGGCCAATTCTCGAGGCAACACAATATACAACATAACCCTCGGTGCCATCCGGAAGAGTCAAGACAGGTGCCGTCGTAAGCCTTTTCTTTAGCTCCTGAAAACTTTGTTCACATGCCTCAGTCCACTGAAACTTAGCTCCCTTATGTGTCAGTTTCGTCAATGGTGCAGAGATAGAGGAAAATCTCTCCACAAACCTTCGGTAATACCCTCCCAAGCCTAAAAAGCTATGAACCTCTGTCGGATTCAAGGGCCTCGGCCAAGTCATCACAGCTTCAATCTTTTGTCCATCAACATTGATACCATCGCCGGTAATAACATGACCAAGAAAAGCTACAGAAGTTAGCCAAAATTCACATTTAGAGAATTTATCATATAACCTGTAGTCCTGGAGAGTCTGCAATACAGCTCGCAAGTGGTCCGCATGCTCGGCTTCCGATCGTGAATATATCAGGATGTCGTCAATGAACACAATCACAAATTCATCCAAGAATGGTTTGAATACCCGGTTCATAAGATGCATAAAGGCTGCTGGGGCATTTGTAAGCCCGAAAGACATGACAAGGAATTCAAAATGGCCATACCTCATCCTAAATGCTATTTTTGGGATATCAATATCCCTGACTCGTAGCTGATGATAACCGGATCGCAAGTCGATCTTCGAAAAGCATTTGGCACCCTGTAACTGGTCGAACAAGTCATCAATCCGTGGAAGAGGATACTTATTCTTGATAGTGACTTTATTTAGTTGCCTGTAGTCAATACACATCCGCAAGAAACCATCTTTCTTTTGAACAAAGAGCACCGGAGCACCCCATGGGGATGTACTTGGCCTAATAAAGCCTTTATCGAGCAAGTCCTTCAGTTGTTCCTTAAATTCCCTTAGCTCTGCAGGAGCCATTCTGTAGGGAGGAATGGATATAGTCTGCGTATCAGGAAGCAAATCTATTGCAAAATTGATTTCCCTTTCGGGGGGAATTCCTGGAAGCTCGTCAAGGAATACCGTCGGGAATTCATTCACAATAGGAACCGACTGAAGAGTCGCTGGCTCCATATCTATATAGATGGTATATACAGCCTTTAGCAATAAACTTCCGAGCCCTAAGGTATGAAATAAACTTACCCTTGGGCGTGGCTGCATTACCTTTCCATTCAAGGACAAGCTCACTAGGAAAAAGAAATCGGACCAACTTTGCACGACAATCAATATTAGCGTAACAAGCTGCCAACCAACCCATACCCATAATGACATCGAAGTCTAGCATAACCAATTCAACTAAATCGACAAAGGTTGGACGGTCATTAATTAACACTGTACAACCTCGATAGACATGATTCGCTACAATAGAGTCGCCAACTGGTGTAGACACCTCAACTGACTGGGGCAACAACTCAGATCTCATGTCAAGCTTACCAGCAATAAATGGAGTAATATATGAAAATGTAGAGTCGGGATCTATCAATACATAAATGGCATGAGAATGTATTGTCACTATACCTGTGACAACATCTGGGAATGCCTCTGAATCTTGTCGGCCTGTGAGTGCATAAAAGCGGTTCTGACCACCACTAGAACTTGAGGTGTCTCCTCTACCTCTCCCCCTACCATGGTTCTGAGTAGACTGTGGACCTGGTCGGGGAGCACGGACTGAGTGCGAAGAGGCTGTTGTGGATCCTGAAGGCTGAGCTGGTGCACCTCTGCCTAACCCCGGGCACCGGCTAATAAAATGTCCTGTCTACCCACAATGATAACATGCACTCGAACCCTGTCTACAGTGCCCGGTGTGCAGCGTACCACACTGAGTACATGGAGGAGTAGGCTGTCTCATTTGTGCGGAATGCTCCTGTCGACGGCCCTCAGGCTGGCCTGAGCTCTGCCCCGGTCCTGACTGAATATAACGATCAAACTGCTGGCCCTGCATCTGTGGTGGGAAACTACCTGCTGACCGAGGTGGATATCGATGGAGTAGGGGCCTAAAATCACCCCGTGGCTCCCTATAAGACCCCATAGTACGAGCCCTTTTACTCTGCTCCCTATCCCTGCGAGTATCACGAATTCGACGGGAAAGGTCCTCTGTAGTCTAAGTGAAAGCCTGTATGCGGGAAATATCTATATCATCCGATAGGGATGCTACCCTACAGTCTCTAATCAGATGATCCCCCAAACCATCCATATAATGATGAACTCTAGCCCTCATGGTACGTACGATATCTGGTGCATACCTCGCTAAATCCCTCACACTCATATCCCCCTGCTTCGGGCAAAGAAACTGGTCAAGATGGGCCTCCTGAACCTCCCGTGGCAAATAATGGGCTAAAAAAGCCTCAGAGAAGTCCTCCCACTCTGCTGGCGGAGCATCAGGTCCTCTAGATCTCTCCCATGCCTCATACCATAGGAAGGCTACATCACGTAGTCGAAAAGAAGCCAACTCCACAGCCTCTGTGACGGAGGCATGTATCACCCTCAATACTCTCTACATATGGTCTATAAAGTCCTGGGGATCCTAAGTGGAACTAGATCCTGTAAATAATGGAGGGGCCAAGTGAAGAAACTCTCGTACCGTCAAGCTTCCTATCCGATCTCTTCGGGTATCTGCTCCCGACTCTAGCTGTCGCTCATGAATAGAAACCATCCTAGTCAGCAACGGAACTGCCTCCCTCATCCCCTGCTCCCCGGTCTCTGATGGGGGAACAACAGGTGCTGGAGGTAATAGAGATACCACCTGACACTGAAACTCTGATAGCCTCCATGGCCGACATCCGACCTCATAGTAATCAAATATGCATGGTATGCTCGCGTAATCGTATGTCGTCAATACATATATATTGATGCAAATGCATGACATACCCAACCAAATGCTAGCAAAGGCGGTCTCTCCCGATAGCTAACCGGTATCATATTGCCAACCTGTGGCCATCTGTACAGTATATATAGTCTTTCGGAAAAATAGGCCCCCTTACCTCCGATTATAGCTCGAAGTCCACGAATAATATGCCATGTATCATATGAACTTTGAATGCACATAATAGGCCATAACAAGAACTTAGCCAATCTTGGCTCATTGGTACACTTATTCTCATAATCTCATAATCACCTTCGTATCGCATACAATTGTCTCGTGGAACCTCATATGTTTTTTTTAATAGGCTTGAAAACTTAACTCGACTTTTAGAAAGATAACTTAAATCTGAAGATGTTCATAAAAAGCTTAAGGTACTTCACTTAGTCCTTATACCTGATTTCTTGATGATTAGTAAAAGAAAGTATTTCAAAAATCAAGTGTTTTAGTAGTTTAAACATAAAAATTATATTTGAGATTTTTGGAAATCGACGTGTCACTTTAGAGATTTTAAAATACACTATAACAAGGAAGAAGAACTAATAGCAAATACTAAATGCCTTTATTTTTAAGTCATACAACCCAAAGACGAATAAGAATTCATATATATAGACATATAGTTAAGAAAACCGACAAAATGACATATATAGATGTCGAATACCCTATTTAACCGAACGAGTGGAATATCAACCTAATAGCATCATGAAAATACTTCAGCTACGATCCCAATGCCTTTCACAGAAGGTCTTTCTAGCAATAGAATAGTAAAATATCACATTTGGCGTCTTAGGAATTTCCCAGAATTCGTGCAAAAAGGAAGGACGGAGCTTAGCCTTAACATACCTCTCCAACGAACGTCTGAATGCTTGTAGTTCCTTCACGAAAGTTGTTCCTTACGTCCTAAGCTTTGCAAACACTATATATATGCAGCATATACGCACCTATAAACAGTTCATAATTGAGTTTAAATCGGCAGATTTGCCATATGACCCTAACTTGACGAAACGTCCGTAGAACTTTGTAAAGACGATCATAAAAGAGTCCCAAGATGATATCCTTGGCAAAACAAGTATAAAGCCTGAAGAACTATCAAGAACAACAAATTCTTATCTTCCAAAAATAGCTCCAAACACAGCTAATAGAAGGGGGAAATGATTGCAAAGCGTAGAGATTGCGTTTCTAGGCACGGGGCAAACTTTAACGATAGAAATCATTAAAAACGTACCTTAATCTCTCAAGAACACCATGGAACCTTCTCTTCAGCTTGCTCACTGATTTGGGACTAAAATGAAATGTTTTCAGGTCTTAAAAGTCGAATTTGCCGACTTATACCACTTGTTTGACCCAACCTGGTTCGCGACCCGATTTCAGCCCGGACAGTCCGCGATAAAACAGTCATAACTTTTTACTCCAATATCGGTTTGATGTGAGGTTTTTTTGGTTGGGAACTAGACTCGTAGACCTTCGATTCGGTAGGTTGTGGGTCCCATAACTCGTTATATATTGGGAGAAATGATCTGATACATTTGTCCCAAAGTTTAGAAAATTTATTAGAGAAATTTACGATAACTTTTGCCGACCTTTATCGCAACTTGCTTGACTCCAAAGCTTAACATGTGACCAGTGTGATATTATAATACCTCATAACACGTTATTCTTAGCATATTAGACACTCTTAGTCTTATCCCACAGGTGCAAGTTAACTTAAACCTTCCGAACGTGCGTGGTGCTACCCGAGCCATTTCTTTACCCACAAACCTTTGTTTAAGGGATTCCTTTGACCTAAAGCTTTAGTTTAGTTCCTTGATATTACCACACATTTTCAGTCTTATTCTTCCAATGTGCTATACCCAATCATATATACCTAATATAACCACGCCACTTTACGTATATTACGTTAAAAAAAACACATGGGGTCTCACAAAAACAATAGTCAAAGTCCGGGGTCCTAGAATTTCTTCTGAGAGGGGTTTATATAGTAGAAATCAGACAGTTAAACATGGAAACAAAGTATTCAAACAAAAATAGGGAAAGATACACTAGAATCAATCAGAATCAATCTTAGGGCATCTAACACATAGAATAAGGAAGTTCGGTGATTTAAACAAGGGACAAAAAATGACATGCGAGAATCAAGTAGTACTCAAAATATGGAAATACAACAGGTTCAACAGAGAATAAGGAAAATAGCATATGAAAATCAATTAGAGTTTGTTTTAAGGTATGTAAAATTGAAAAATAGGGAAAATACAGCGGGTTAAGCAAAATAAGGAAAATATTAGTCAAACACAAGAAAGAGAAAAGTATCAATCAGAAATCAGTAACGAATAAGGGGAAAATATCAAACCCTAGTTCAGACTGATCCTTGAATCGGACTAAAAATACAAAGACCGTTCAATATAACATGTATAGAGACAGAAGATCATCCAGATCTTCATAGAATCAAAGTGAATCGGCCCGGTCTTGCGAGGTAGTTCTTGCCAACAATAGGGAAAGAACTAAGTGATGCCAAAATCATGCATATAACGATAGAGTATCACAAAATAGGTAAGTAAATCATGGATTGATTCCATGTTTGAGCCTAAATCGGAGAGGATTAGGTAGGGGTGTGCATTCGATTTTGACCCTTATCGATAATTACTTATCGATTATCGATTTGTACATATGCTTATTGTTATCGTTTCAATAAGGTTTCGATTTTTTCGATTTCGATTTATCGATTTTGGGGGCTTATCGATTCGGTTATCGATTACACCAATAAGAAAATTTGCGGGATTCCACGGAAAGTATATCGCTATAAATGCGCCTAACTAATATGGAGAAAAAGAAGCTAATATAAGACGAACACCATTTATAATATAAAAATTATGTCAACAAGCACATGCAACAAAACTAAAGTAAGGGATCAAATGTATGCCACCAACACTCCAACGGTATAAAAAACAAAACAAAACAAAACACATCATCATGGCTAATTCTGTTTTTCATTAATTTGAACTTCATTCCCTTGATCTTTAAATATGATCGTTCCTTAAATGTGGTAGAGGAAATAATAGGGTAAGGGACTTAGGGTAAAGGAAAGGGTATAGATTAGGGAAAATAATATTGTATAGCCGCTTTCAAAATAGTAGCGGAATATATATACATTTTGTATGTTATATTAATCTACACAAATAGGTAATTACTCATTTAACAAGTGTCTATAGTCTAGGGGTGTGCATTCGATTTATCGATTCGATTTTGACCCTTATCGATAATTACTTATCGATTATCGATTTGTAAATATGCTTATCGTTATCGTTTCAATAAGGTTTCGATTTTTTTGATTTCGATTTCGATAACAAATAATCAATTCGATTTATCGATAAACCGATTCGAATGCACACCCCTAGGATTAGGGGTTACGGCGCTAGGGTTTGACAGAGAGAGAGGGGAGTTTGAGAGAATTCAAGGGCGGCGGATAAAGGGGCAAATGGGTTACGGTTTTGGGTGAAAGGGGGGTAATTAAAAGGGGTAGGTTAATTGTAGGCCGTTGGTCTTAGAGATCAACGGCCAGGATCTTAAAATGGTACTGGGGCGGGTCATGTAAATGGGTTACCGGTTGGGTTAAAATAAAGGGGGTTTGTTTTAGGCCTGGGTAATTGGATTAATGTATAGGGTAATTGGGCTGGGTTATTAGGTCCGAAATTGAGTAGGAATTTAGGCTAGTTTTTAAATACCGAATATTTAGCAAGAAATAATTTATAATAATAATTAATAAATACAAAAAATATTATTTGTGCACTAAAATGATTAAAAATAGTAAGTTAACATTATAAAAATATAAAAAATAGTTTTTGCATAATTAATGTGATTATGCATGAATGTAGACTAATATTTCAAAAATATGCAATTAGCCTAAAAATATAAATGTAATTATAAAAAATACAGTAAAATATTTAAAAACGTACATGGTAGTATAAATGATGAGTTTGGATGATTAAATCACCATAAAATCAATTTGAAGGATAATTATTGGGTATTGATACAATAAAATATAGAAAGACATTGATTTAAAACCTTTAAAAATTATTGAAAATTATGTAAAATGCATGTATAGGTTCATAAACTAAATGATGATGAAAATACACTATTTTGGAAGTATATATATACAACTTAAATATGAGGGAAAAATTGGGTATCACAAGCTGCCCTTCTTTACCCGGGAATGATAAAAGAATTATCGGGTAAAGAAATGATGACCTATTTTGACCGAATTTAATTATTTTAAAAATAAAGGTTGAACTCTGGTTTCTGAGTTGCCTACATATCCCTGGTTTTATAGGAATCATGCCATGTGTAGTTCTGGATCCAACGATGAACGAAACCGATGGAGTTGTTATAGGAATGGTTGTACGTTTCGGAAAAGGTTCTTTTGGAAGGATAATATCGGATGGATTTTGCGGAGTTGTGAATGTGAATCTGAAACGTAACGGATGTGTTATAGAGCAAGTATCTGAATAGCTATAGAGTAAGAAGCGTGAAATGATAAAGGTCGGTTATGTTTAAAACACTTGCAGAATGTGAACGTTATGAACGGAAATCGGAGCGAAGATTGCTCCCGTTTAAAGAACGGTTTCTTCCTGGTTTACCTGCAAAACTTAAAACTCGATACATGCAAATATATAGATTATTGCGAGAATTTAAACATGATGTAAATTCCCTTTGGACCATGAAGGTTGTCTTTGGACGGTGAGGATGATGTCCTTAGACCATGATGTCCAGGGCCATGAATCACGTGATAAGGGATTCACAGGCCAGAAATGATGTTCTCGGTCCATGAGAATGGTGCCTCTGAACTATGACGCCTTTGAGTAATGATGTGCAATATTGAGAGATCCTCAGGCCTTGACATGGTGTCTTCAGGCTATGAGGATGATGCCTTCGAACTATGACGCCTTTGGACAAAATGGCAATATTTCAGCCCATGAGATGCAAAGACATGAGGTCGGGCCATATAAGAAGCGAAACAAGACAGAGCTTAGTCTTTCGTAAGATTGGGGCAAAGCTTAGCCCCGAGAAGGCAAAATAGTTCTGGATTTCAAGTAGCATAGCATTCGGTATTGGGCAAGGAAAGGCAGAGCTTAGCCTTATGTAGTTATAGGGACAATGCTTAGCCTCATGAAGAAGAGGGAGACAGGGCTTAGTCTCATGCAATGGAAGGCGGTGCTTAGCCTTATGCAAGTGAGGAGGCAGGGCTTAGCCTCATGTAGAATAGAAAACAATGCTTAGTCTCGATGCAAGGAAGGCAATGCTTAGCCTTATGCAATTGAGGAGGCAGGGCTTAGCCTCATGCAAAATAGAAGACTAGGGCTTAGCCTTATGATAGAATAGGAGACAATGCTTAGTCTCATGCAAGGGAAGGCAGTGCTTAGCCTTATGCAGTTAGGGGGGAAATGCTTAGCCTTATGCAAGGAAAGGCAATGCTTAGCCTTATGCAAGTAGGGAGGCAATGCTTAGCTTCATGCAAGAAGAGGAGACAATGCTTAGTCTCATGCAAGAAGAGAAGACAATGCTTAGTCTCGATGCAAGGAAAGGCAATGCTTAGCCTTATGCAATTGAGCAGGCATTCCTTAGCCTTATGCAATTGAAGAGGCAGGGCTTAGCCTCATGCAAAATGGGAGACAATGCTTAGTCTCATGCAATGGAAGGTAGTGCTTAGCCTTATACAGTTGAGGAGGTAGGGCTTATCCTCATGCATGAAGGTGTTTTTCGTAGCAGTCCAAGGGGGTGGTTTACTTTTGGGCATGCTTCGTTTGCTTTGCTCTTCTTCTTCGGACACATTTGGCATGGTGCTAGAACCTTGTTCAGAGATGTTTTTGCTGGTATTGACCCAGATTTAGATGCTCAAGTCGAATTTGGAGCATTCCAAAAACTTGGAGATCCAACTACAAAAAGACAGGCAGCCTGATACAACATTGCCTTGGTATCTTTCTTTCGCCCTTATTTTCTTTCTTTTACTTTTATTGACATAGGGTACCAGAGAAATCTTTATTTGAATCAACTTCGTTTTTACTCTTGTTCGTTCTTTATCCGGAAGATGATAAAAAAAAGAAAATAAAAAGAAACAAACAGGTATGAAAGCTATAATTGTAAACCACGATCAAATCTATGGAAGCATTGGTTTATACATTCCTCTTAGTCTCGACTCTAGGGATAATTTTTTTCGCTATCTTTTTTCGAGAACCGCCNCAATGCTTAGCCTCATGCAAGAAAGGGAGACAGTGCTTAGTCTCATGCAATGAAAGGGAGACAATGCTTAGTCTCACGCAATGAAAGGCAATGCTTAGCCTTATGCAGTTGAGGAGGCAGGGCTTAGCCTCATGCAAAATGGGAGACAATGCTTAGTCTCATGCAAGAAAGGGAGACAGTGCTTAGTATCATGCAATGAAAGGCAATGCTTAGCCTTATGCAGTTGAGGAGGTAGGACTTAGCCTTATGCAAAATGGGAGATAGTGCTTAGTCTCATGCAAGAAAGGGAGACAGTGCTTAGTCTCATGCAATGAAAGGCAATGCTTAGCTTTATGCAGCTGAGGAGGCAAGGCTTAGCCTCATGCAAAATGGGAGACAGTGCTTAGTCTCATGTAATGGAAGGGAGACAGTGCTTAGTCTCATGCAATGAAAGGCAATGCTTAGCCTTATGCAGTTGAGGAGGCAGGGCTTAGCCTCATGCAAAATGGGAGACAATGCTTAGTCTCATGCAATGGAAGGTAGTGCTTAGCCTTATACAGTTGAGGAGGTAGGGCTTATCCTCATGCAAGAATAGGAGACAATGCTTAGTCTCATGCAAGGGAAGGCAGTGCTTAGCCTTATGCAGTTAGGGAGGCGATGCTTAGCCTTATGCAAGAAGAGGTAGATAGGGCTTAGTCTCATGCAATGGAAGGCATTGCTTAGCCTTATGCAATTGAGGAGGCAATGCTTAGCCTTATGCAATTGAGGAGGCAGGGCTTAGCCTCATGCAAAATGGGAGGCAATGCTTAGTCTCATGCAATGGAAGGCAGTGCTTAGCCTTGTGCAATTAAGGAGACAATGCTTAGCCTTATGCAATTTAGGAGGAAGGGCGTAGCCTCATGCAAAATGGGAGACAATACTTAGTCTCATGCAATGGAAAGATAATGAGTGATAGCAGAGTATTTTCTTATCTAGATATGTTTGCGTTTGGCAATTTTGTCGTTACGAAGATAGTGATATTGATATGTGTATACTTGTGAATACTCCTGTTATGTTCATTGTGTCTGCATCCACAGAAAAATCGTGAGTTTTGCGGGGAAGGTTGGTTCATGCCTTCGCCTGCTTGCTTTGCTTTGTTTTTCTCTGGAGATCGTGTTCGAGTTACCCTGGATAACATCTGGCTGCCATAGAAATAAAGTTTTTGAAAAAATATGCAATCACTTTGATAAATATAGTTATTTAAAAACATAGTAGTATGCAATATCAAGTAAATTAGATGAACCAATGCTGTGACACTTTAAAGACATTGCGACTTCTTTGCACTAGAATTTTGAGGGTCCTCCTCAAAGTTCTGCCCCAGTTTAATATGCCATTCTTCGACCGTTCTGCATATGACGAAGTTGGCTGGACTTGCTCCAGAATTTTGAGGGTCCTCTTCAAAATTCTGCCCCAATTTCTGACCATGGGGAAAATGAAGATTTTATTAAGATGTGACCAAAACCACGGGGCTGCCTATGTATCCCCTCTTAAACGGGAATCGGGTCAAGCGTAGTTCAGTTACATCAAATGAAGAAATATAAACAATCCTAAACATACTATCTGTTGACTGCGTATGAATTGATAGGGTTTGGCCAAATTTCTTCGTCCATTTCTACAAGTATGAGTGCTCCTCCTGTTTGTACCCTATGGACCATGTAGGGCCCTTGCCAATTAGGTGAAAAATTCCCTTTAGCTTCATCCTGATGTGGAAAGATTTCCTTCAGCACCAGTTGCCCCGGTGCGAACTGTCTGGGTCTGACCCTTTTGTGGAAAGCTCTGGACGTTCTTTTTTGATAAAGCTGACCATGGCATACCGCATTCATTCCTTTCCCGTCAATAAGGGCCAATTGTTCATAGCGACTTTGTATCCATTCTGCATCACTGAGTTCTGCTTCTTGTATTATTCTCAAAGAAGGAATTTCAACTTCAGCGGGAATGACAACTTCAGTACCGTAGGCCAACATGTAGGGAGTTGCACCGATTGATGTGCAAACTATGGTACAATACCCCAATAAGGCAAATGGTAATTTCTCGTTCCATTGCTTGTGGTTGTCTACCATTTCCTTAGAATTTTCTTGATGTTCTTGTTGGCGGCCTCCATGGCTCTATTCATTTGAGGTCTGTATGCTGTGGAATTCTTATGCTTGATCTTGAAGGTTTTACACATAGCTCTCATTAAGTCGCTGTTGAGGTTGGCAGCGTTGTCGGTGATGATGGATTCTGGAACACTGAATCGGCAAACAATACGATTCCTGACAAAATCTGCAATGACTTTGTTGGTTACAGCCTTGTAAGATGTAGCCTCAACCCATTTTGTGAAGTAGTTTATGGCCACTAGAATGAACCTGTTCCCGTTCGAAGCGGCGGGCTCGATCGGACCAATGACATCCATTCCCCAAGCGGCAAAAGGCCAAGGTGCACTTGTTGCATTGAGTTCATTTGGTGGTACCCGTATCATATCTGCATGTATTTGACAATGGTGACACTTTTGGACATACCTGATATAGTCCGTTTCTATATTCATCCAAAAATATCCTGCCCTCAATATCTTCTTGGCTAAAACAAAACTGTTCATATGTGGTCCACAAGTTCCGGCATGTATCTCTTCGAGTAGTTTGAAAGCTTCCTTGGCGTCAACGCACCGTAATAATCCCAAGTCTGGAGTCCTTCCGTATAGAGTTCCTCCACTTTGGAAGAATTGATTGGATAATCTTCAGAGTGTGCGTTTCTGAGTATGATTTGCATGTTCCGTGTATTCTCCTTTTGCCAAGTATTCCTTGATATGGAACCACGGATACCCATCCATTTCTTCTTCAACATGAGCGCAATAAGCTGGCTGATTATGGATTCTTACCGGACTAGGGTCGATGAAATTCTTGTTCGGATGCTGTATCATGGAGGACAAAGTGACTAATGCGTCTGCGAACTCATTCTGTATTCTCGGAACATGTTTGAACTCTATCTTTGTGAACCTCTTCATCAACTCTTGCATGTGATATAGATATGGTAATATTTTGGTATTCTTTATAGCCCACTCTCCTAGAACCTGCTGTACCAGAAGGTCAGAGTCACCAATTACTACTAACTCCTAGATATTCATGTCAATTGCTAAATTAATCCCCAAGATGCAAGCCTCGTATTTTGCCATATTGTTGGTGCACGGAAATATGAGTTTCACGGATACCGGATAATGTTGCCCTGTCTACACCAAAATAGTTCCAATATCTGCTCCTTTGAAATTTGCAGGCCCATCAAAGAACATTCTCCAACCATCATATGTTTTAGTGATATCTTCTCCTACAAATTCTACTTCTTCATCGGGAAAATACGTTTTCTGTGGTTCGTATTCTCCTCCTACAAGATTTTCTGCGAGATGATCTACTAAAGCCTGTCCTTTGACCGCCTTCTGAGTCACATAGACAATATCAAATTCACCCAACAGTATCTACCATTTTGCTAGTTTCCCTGTAGGCATTGGTTTCTGGAAAATGTATTTCAGAGGATCCATCCTTGATATGAGATATGTGGCATAGGCACAGAAGCAGTGCCTCAATTCTGAGCTATCCACGTCAGAGCGAAGCAAGTGCGTTCCAGCAGAGAATACCATGCTTCGTAGGGTGTGAACTTCTTACTCAGATAACATATGGCCTATTTCTTTCTTCCCGTCTCGTCATGTTGTCCCAAGACTCAATCAAAAGCTTCATTGAGTACGGACAGACAGAGTAACAGAGGTCTGCCAGGTTTCGGCGGGACTACGACTGGCGGTGTGGACAAATATTCCTTGATTATATCAAAAGCTTTCTGATAGTCTTCGGTTCAACTTGTTGCGGCATCCTTTTTTAACATTTTGAAAATTGGCTCACAGAGCACAGTCGATTGTGCTATGAAGCAGCTGATGTAATTGAGACGCCCCAAAAAACTCATTACATCTTTCTTGCTCTTCGAAGGTGGCAAATCTTGGATAGCTTTGACCTTTGACGGGTCTAGCTCTATTCATCCGCGGCTGACTATGAATCCTAACAACTTTCCAGCAGGGAATCCAAAGACACATTTTTCGGGGTTCATTTTTAGATTGTACCTTCGAAACTGATTATAGAATTTCCTCAAGTCTGCTATATGATCTGTGCTTCTTCTGGATTCGATGATGACGTCATCCACGTACACCTCTATTTCTTTGTGAATCATGTCATGGAAAATAGTCGTCATAGCTCTCATATAAGTGGCTCCAGCATTTTTCAGGCCAAATGGCATCATTTTAAAACAATATATCCCCCACAGACTGATAAAGGTTGTCTTCTCGGCATCTTCTTCATCCATCCAGATGTGATGATATCCCACGAAGCAATCCACAAAGGAATGGAGTTCATGCTTGGCACAGTTGTCGATCAGTAAGTGTATATTGGGTAACAGAAAATCATCTTTGGGACTTGATTTGTTTAAATCTTGATAGTCGACACATACTCTAACCTTCCCATCCTTCTTCAAAACTCGCACGATGTTGGCCAACCAGGTAGGATATCCAACCACTCTATGAACCTTAGCTTTTATCTGCTTGGTGACTTCCTCTTTGATTTACAGACTCATATCCGGTTTGAACTTTCTGAGCTTCTGCTTTACAGGCAGACCCATAGGATTGGTAGGTAGTTTATGAGCCACTATTGACGTGCTCAAACCAGTCATATCATCATAAGACCACGCGAAAATATCTTCATACTCCTTCAGGAAACGGGTGTACTCCTCCTTCTCTGATGGTGACAGGTGAATGCTTATGCGAGTTTCTTTGACCGTTTCAGAATCTCCCAAATTGACCATCTCAGTTTCGTCCATAATGGACTTAGGCTTGTTCTCAAACTTTTCCACTTCTATGACAATTTCCTCAAGTATTATGTCTTCTTCTTCTTCTATTTCGTCTAAACCACTATGCTTATGTTGCATTGTCTCATTACATGTCCCAGTCGTTGGTTCATCGGGATAAGTAGTAATAATGTTATAGAGAGAAAATGTGAAGGATAATAATAAATTCTAAAATAGCATTGCATTAGATAAATCTTGAAAACATTAAAAAAAGGTACGGCTCGATGACTCGAGCAATTATTTCAAAACAAAATACGTCTAAAACAAAATACTGAAAATGTCTTAGATGCTGAAAATTGCTTTCAAAAATTGATAATGCTAATTGCCAGGCTACCCAGGAACTCGAGGGGCCCGGGACGGTGCAGCAGTCCAGTTCTTGAGAACAACTCCTTTTCCCATGGTCTGAATTGTAAAGTCTTCCTCTTCCTCTTCCTCTTCCATGTCTTCATCGTCCAGAAATAGATTCCTCAGGCCAGCTAAAGCCTCATCTTCTTCGCATCTTCATATCACGTCAGTCTGTTGAAATGTCTGGTGTATATGCGGTATTGGCTGTTCAAGAGGGTAATAAAGACCACGTCATGGTGACGACCAATTCTGATACTCGTGCCAGGTGTATTCATACCCAAGCCCAAAAGTTGTTTCGTGATACTTTAGATATATCGGTTTGGTGGTCCCTTGGAGATTATTGTCGAGACCCTTGCCTGGTTCATATCATGTCCATGATAATATGCTTTCAATCTTATTACTCCACCATTTGTCTTTCTCAATTGCATTGACGTGCTTGATGCGATGATATGTTTCTCCACCCAACTTCCTTCTATTCTCGACAACCAGAATAGTTTGATTTGTATGAATGGGATTACTCCTGTCCCCATGGATTATAACTTCCTGATTATTCCATTCAAACTTCACATCCTGATGTAGGGTGGAGGCTACGGCCCCAACAGCATGTATCCAAGGTCGTCCCAACAACAGATTATATGTGGCGGATATGTCCAATACTTGAAATTCCACGTCAAACCAAGTCAGGCCCATCTGCAACATAGGTTGACCTCCACAATTGTGGCCCTTTGGGACTCATCGAATGCTTTCACGTTCATAGTTCCTACTCGTATCTCATGAAAACCTTTACCCAACCTCTTCAAAGTACTCAATGGACAAATGTTGAGACTCGAACCCCCATTTATCAGGACCCTGGCGATGAATTTGTCCTCAAACTGTACCGTGATATACAGTGCTCTGTTGTGACTTAGTCTTTCTGGCGGCAGTTCGTCTTCGTGAAAAGTGATCTTGTGGCTTTCCAATACTTGCCCTACCATATTAGCCATTTATCCACTAGTGGCATTATTGGGTACATAAGCTTCGTTCAGCACTTTCATCAATGCATTCCTATGGGCTTTAGAATTTTATAGTAGTGATAGAATGGATATCTGAGCAGGAGTTTTGTTCAGATGATCAACCACTGAACACTCTCTTGCTTGCACCTTTCTCCAAAGATCGTCTAGGCCGCTTTCAGTGATAGGTTGCTTGGGAGCTGCTTCTTTACTTGTTCTTCCCAAATGCTCAGGCGCGTAAACCCTACCAGTCCTTGTCATACCTTGTGTTGCACCGATTTCTTCCATTTTTCCCTTTCCTTTCCTTCTCTCCTCTACAGCATAGTCCAATGGTATAGCTTTGGAGTGAAAAGAGAGGTTAGGTGCTACCGTCACAGTAAAGGGTGTGGTTACTTCCACCTCAAATGGGGTTGATGCAGTTGAGGGCGTTGTTGTTTTAACCTCAAACGGAGTTGGCGTGGCTATTTCAACCTCAATCGGTGATTGAATCTGCACTATAATAGGCATGAGAGTGACTGGAGGTATTTCAGGTTGATCCCCTTCATGAATGAGTCTAATTGATCCTTCCGGATCCCATTCTTCATCAGTTTCGGTCACATTTACCCCCTCGCCCCTGTGATCTGGGAGAGGATTGTTGCATACATTAGGTGCTTCCTCTTTTGCTTGTATAACCTTGGTGTCAATCACCGTCTAGATCTTATCCTTCAAAGTGCGACATTCATCGATAGTATGACCCTTCATGACCGAGTGATAGGCACATGTCTTGCTTAGATTGACCCACTGAGAGGATTTTTCCATGGAAACGGCGAGAATGGGAGTGACATAACCGGCGGCCTTCAGTTTCTCATACAACTGATCGATGGGTTCAGCAATATGAGTGTATTGTCTTGGTGGTCTATGGTCGAAATTTGGTCTGGGTTTTTGGTAGTTTTGGCGGGCTGGTGGTGGTGAGTGGTACTATGCAGGTTGAGTGTTATAAGTATGGTAGGTGGCAGCAGGTTGTTGGTATCTAGGGGTGAAGGTTGATATGTGGGTGGAGGTGTTTGGTATGTAAGGGGAGACTTCGGACCTTGGGCTACCATTACTGCACCAACTTCTTTCTTCTTAGAGATACCTTCGACTGCAAGGCTTTGTTTGTAACCTGTAGTGCCTCAAAATTTATCACCATTCTGCTTTTAATTCTTTCCTCTATTCTTTCTCCCAATTTGATGATATCGGAGAACTTATGGTTTTCAATAACCATCGGCCTTTCATAGTATTGTGGATCTTGAGCTCTGACGAAGAACTTATTCATATGTTGTTCTTCCAGTGCCGGCCTTACTTTCGCAGCTTCTGATCTCCATCGAGTAGCATATTCGCAAAAAATTTCTGTGGGCTTCTTCTTAAGATTCTGAATGTAGAAGACATCTGGCGTATTTTCTATACTGAACCTGAATCGATCCATTAAATCTGATGCACCTAGTTAACCCATTTCTTTGGGTTTTGACTCATGTACCAAGATAGTTCGTCCCCAATGAGGCTCCTCATGAACAACTTCATGCGGATTATTTCATCTTTACCAATCCCTAGGAGATTGTCACAATATGTTCTCAAGTGTACCTTTGGATCACCTGTCCCGTCATACATTTCGCACTTAGGAGGTTTGTAACCCTCTGGTAGTTCTACTTCCGGCTGCATACACAAATCTTCATAATTCAAACCTTCGATGCCTTTACCACCTTGGACTCGACTACTAAGTTTCTTGAACTCTTCTGCCATGTTCTGGATGAGCAGGTCCTTCTTGGCGGATTCAGGTATGTATAGGGTTTGTTGTGGAGTGTGGGGTAAGTTTTCCACATATATAGGGTTGCTTTGATGGACTCTAGGAATTTGGGCATAGTGGTGGTCATTGGTTGAGTTGTGGTGCATTTTGAGGACTGTGGTAGGTGGTGGTTTGTGAATACTGAGTCGGGTGGTGATGATGTTGTGGAGGGTCGGTACTGGTAAAGGATTAGGATTTCGAGGAGGTGTGGCATACTGATGAGGTGCGAGAGGATTTTGTTAATTTTGTGTGTTCTGGGGAGGTGCCAGGTTTTGAGCGTTTGTGTTCGGTCAGGTTAATATCGGGGACGTTCAGGGTAAGGGAAAGATTTTCCAAGTTCCGTACCTGGTCAACTTCCCCTTGTAGCTTCAGTGTCTTTTGTTCCAACCGTAAGACCAAGTCATTCTGTGCCGGAGTACTCCGATCATCCGAAGTCTCGACATTCTCTGCGAGCGTAGCGTTGTCTTTCCTGATACCGCTCGTATCATCCATTCTAGTTTTTCCTTTGCTTTTAGGATCGCTTGGAGGACGAGGAGGTGGAGGACCTCTAGATCTGGTATGATATGATGATGATGCCGGTATGCATGAACCAACCTTAGGGGATGGGAATAAACAAATAAAGAAAAGAAGAAAACAAAAAAAGAAAGGTAAACAAGTCAGTAAGGAGTATTAAAAGGATGTTTGCGGTATTTAAACACATATTGCGGAATTATAATTTTGTGTCCTAATTTGGGGACCTCATTGTGCCCGAGGTAGGCTTAAGCGACATATAGATTTGGAGAAAATTGATGCCAATAACTGCGTCATTTCATTAATATGATAAATAAACCAAATATCTACTAAAACGACAATAATTATAAAGAGTCACTAATGGAATTTGCCTTATTACAACCAAAGTCTAAACGAATCTAGAAAGCAAGCAAAACAAAATTCCTAATCTATTTGGTCCCAGAGGAACCTTCTCCATGCTTGGCCTTCTTTGCTCCATCGATCAGGTTCCCCAGGTCGCGCATGTCCAACAGTAGATATGCCCTTGCTAAGAGCCCTCCTTCATTTCCATCCATGTTTTGACAGCCTGCAACCCTCTTTCTCATCTTCCCTTCAAGCCCCATCAACCCCTACTCTAAATATTCTAACCTCTCTGTTGACTTAGTAGCGATTTCTCTTCACTCGTTGATTGCTTCCATGTCCACTTTATGTTGTTCCAAATGCCTGGCTTCACACTCGAAAACCCTTTTGCGCAACATCCTCTATTTGACTTGTGCTTCACCAGCATCGTCTACAACCCTATTCTTTAGATTAATCCCTGGCTTGACATCCCCCGCTATATCATCTACCAACCATGATGGATAGAAGTGCACATGGCCGGCATGATACCGATCTGGCTCGATGGTATCTTTCTCCACAATGATCTTTTGATGCCACATGTGTTGTGCCTCAAACATGAGTGGAATTGCATTCCCCTAGAAGTCTTCCTTGTACTGAACCATTTTGGAAACTCGTGGTATAACCTGCTTTCTCCCAGCTTGCCTCATAACCCTAATAGGAGCATAAGGATAGATCCCCCTTAATCCGATTAGCACTAGATGAGGAGTATCTCTCGACCTGATGATGAATTTACTCCTAGGGAACCATTCGAACATTCAATGTACCTTGTTATCGGTCAGATTGCTAAAGAAATGTGCCCAGCTCACAGCGTTTTCCAGTTGTGCAAACCTGTTTGGGATAAAAGTCGTTCTCTTCGGATGGTGATAGGCTATGTGGTCATTCCGTGGTTGTCGCAGAAGTTCTTGATGGTATTCCCCTCTCTGAAGGTGTTCCAACAACCATACTTGCAGCAACAGATTACAACCCTCGAAGTGCCTATACCCCTTCTTGCAACGGTCTAAAGCTCGGTACGTATCAGCTAGAATCATAGGGACAATATTGTAAGTTTGCCCCTCGATTCCCTCCATTAAAGCCTTAGTGACCATAGCTAGGAGAGTGTGGATGCTTTCTCCTTGTATCGTAAATACCAGCATCCCCAAAAAATAGACAATGAATACGAAAACTCGATGGTGAGTCCAACCCAAAGAAGTGATGGAAAACTCATCATGGTAAATGCGGTATGACTTGCTATGCCCATAATGCTCATAAAGGAAGTCGAATGGTATGTAAGACTTCTTCAGACAGACTAAATCATCATTTTTCCTGAAACCCATCATTTTCAAATAACCTCGAGGAGTGCGGTTTTCCAGTACCAACAAACCAGGGCTATCCCATGGGTGCCTGGCAAAACCTCCTATTTCTTCTAAAAGGGGAGTCATTTCTATGTCACAAAAATGGAAAACGGCTCTCTTCTCATCCCAGAACATGGTGGCGGCCTCAATTAGTGCATTGTTCGGCTGAATGTCTAACATAGTGGGTAATTTTTGAGGACTCTTTTCACATGGTTTTTGTCACTTGGTGCGAGATTTTCCCACCAATCTAGCAGCAAAGGTGGGATATTTCGAACCATGCCGAACCTCGGGACTTTGTGCATCATTTCTGCAAAACAAACAGAGTTAGCCCTTGCCCCCTAAAGATTTGGTTATTTACACGTTAATGATCAACATATTGGCATGTTTTTTCCAAATAATACACAGATTGTGATTGTGCCCATTGGGATTATGGAAATCCCGATGGACTTTGGACAAGGCTTGTCTTAGCGAGCTATTACGCGGACAACATTCTTACCCATACTAGGTTTGGACATGATGCATGCACAGTTAATATTAGAGTAGGGTTTCTAGAAGAGTCTAGACCAGTACCCTCAAGCAGACAACTTGAGAGGGAAAGGCACGAAATCGTCGACTGCACCACTGATCGACTAGTTTTACTGCAAATAAGCCTTTCCAAATTTAAAGGGTGATTTAGGAAGAGCACGGACACTCATCAAGTGCTGCTATGGTATTAATTACGCACGAATAGAGTATGATGTGGAGCATGTTTTTTGCAAAGTTAAAATAACACGTTGTCAAATATTTTGCGTGATAAAAACAGTAAATGGAGTTGAATGAAACGTAAAGACATATAAAAGAAAGAAAACAAGGAATAAGTTAGTTCGTGTAATGTGGAAATTATAATAAAGCAGACAAGGGAGTGAGGGTGGGGAGACACATGATGTAGAAATTCTAAAAAATGTTTAAAGGGAAAGCAGAAAAAAGGATATTTATGTAACAGCAAAAATAATAAAGATATGCTTATCAGAGAAGGCTATTTCACATAGACCAAGTTTGCTTATGGTAAGAGCCTAAAAATATCCCCAGTAGAGTCGCCATGCTGTCGCGCCCCTTTTTCTCGAGAAATTGGGTTTTGACACGTGACAACTCTTTTGAAGGAAGGGTATTAAAACAGAGAATCGACACCTAACGGGTTTAAGGTGCGTTAGGGCACCTATTTGCAGATAACTCTGTTTGACTAGTTTGTGTCACCAAAGATCAGGTAAGGGCTCTAAATTAACTCGAAGAGAAGGTTTTAAGCACTCTTCGAGGTCCACAACTGTGGTTTCCGTCCGAACTCGAATTATATGAATTAGTCTACGTGATCAAATAAACGAAGAGAGAGCATAAAATTTAAGAAGTTTATTATAAACATATTTTGAACAAAGGGTACAACTATTTTTGATTCTAATAGGGAAAGAAAGAAAATAGGGGGAGGGGGGTCCTAAGTTTTTTTAGCCTAAAGGATCACCCCGTGCAACATAAATAATACTTTGTAACTCCCTCCAGATGGGGTGTTACTCGTATTATTCAGCGAGCATAGATTATCATCTCCTGCTACCCGATTACTATCTTTAAGTTGTTACCTAAAGCGCACTAGTTGGTTCTAAACCAAGCCTCATGTGTGCACTACCCGTCCCATGCCTACGGTCTAGGAGGCGTTTGGACCTCTATTTTAGGTGGTTCTTGAGTTAACTTAGGTTGCCCAAAATGAGAAAACTAGGCGACATACAAAACAAGTTGGACTTCATATAAATGCAGTCAAGGGCTACAGTTAGCCTACACACCTAGACAACAAATGCACGCGAACAAGTTAGGCATTTGACAGTTTCATTTAGACGAGTTAAAGTCATTAAGACCTATAGACATGATTTCTATGTGACTATAGAGTTTAGGAGTATTTGGCATTACACACAAATTATAGAGACTACATGTTATAAGTTGTTTAACCTATAGGCATGATCTCTAGGTGATTTATGCAGTACGAATAATTAAACTTATTGGAAATGCTCAAAATTACTTATACTTCCTAACAATCGCGTGGATAACAGTGTTTGAAGATCAAGTAGTGATTTCCTATAGGCATGATTTCTAGAGACTGGCGATTGGGACTGATCCTCATATATTTAACTCCTATGGGCTAGGCTTTCTAAAGGTTGACAGTTTGAGCTTATCTTATACATATTTAGTTCCTATAGGCATGCTTTCTAAAGGGACAGTGTGACGCAACAGCGAATTTAAGTAATTAAAATCCTATAGGCATGATATCTATTAAGTGTAGTGCAGATTGAAAGGGGTGTTATTGGCATTCATTCCCTATAGGCATGATATCTAATAATCGGGCAGAAGTATACATAAGAGAAGGTAAAATATTTAGTCCAACGATCATGCTTTTGAATAATATGCAGGTATTAGGCAAGTTGACTGAAGTATGTGATTTCCTATAGGCATGGTTTCTATGTTGACAAAAACAGATATTAGGCATGCTTTTTAGTGAATAATTGAGTAGTCATGCAAAGTGTTCACTTCATGATGTCTATAACCACACAACAGTAGACATAGCGTCTGAATAGTAAACAAGTAGGGTGTGTGTGCTTCTCCTAATATCATGATTTCTATAGGGCTCACGTAATCGAACAACACATATCGCAAACATATTGTCAAGTCCTATAGGCATGTCATCTACCCATGGCATGTTGATATAGAATTCTACCCATTCCTCTTTCACTAACACCCCAATTCTTTATACAAAGTATTCTGATAGACCCAGGTCAACAAGTAGAATAGTAATATTACATGGCAATAGACAGGCCTATAGCAGGCCCAAATACACAACTAAATACCTTGCCTTGCTGGGCCTTCAACATCATATCCAGCAAGCTTCAAACATAGCCCAAAAGTCATAGCCAATTAAACCCCAAAAACGATCGTCGTGTACACACAGAATAGCATAAACCCAATAGCCAAAGTTGATCAACAGTCCCAGAAAGACAAACCATTTACACAAGCCCATTGGCTTGTCCGGTAGGTGGAAAAGGGTGCCCAGTTGGGCAATTAGGAAAAGTGGAAAAGAACCTTGGACCCTAGTGTGTCAGAGTTTCCAAGGGCTTCAAGAACCCAGGGCGGTGCTCAAACTAGGGAGGTTGATAGAGGAGACTTAGGGGAAGGGCTTTGGCTTTCAGCCAGCCCCAGAATTAAACTCATGACAGCAAACAACTAGTGAAAATAATACTAAAGTAATAGGTTTTGAAAAAGCATTTGCAAACTTGCAGGATAATCACATAATGAACATAGACTAGCATATTGGCAGGGTAACATATGACAAAAGATAAAGGATCTAGGACTGCAAAGTTAACAAGCAAGGCATTAGACCAATAAAACCAAGTGATGCAACCAATTTAGAACTTAGAGGATCAGATTATACCAAACTCAGGATTAACAGTATAATACAAACAGGATCAGGTATCATAGAGAACATTAGTTAATCACAATATGCAGAAACTCATACAACCACAATATTGGAACCCAAAATTAACATGGAAGATGCTACAAGGTCTAGAGATGAGATCATAGAATGCAAATTATAGTAGACTATTCTTGTGTCACAGAATGACATTAAAGTTCGACAACATCACTTTTGAAACAAAGTTCAGATACATGTGGAGGAAAGAATCATTATATGAGTTTAAAGAGTAACCAGTAGCAAGATTAAAAGAGTGCAAAGTGTAGAAGCAAAAAACCCCAAATCCCCGATGCTTCAAAGTTCACAAGAGCCTCGAGAATGGGCTCCGAGCAGTGCTTGCACCAGGGGAGGTTATTCAACAGTTTCCGCGAGTTGGAAAGTAACAGTGAGTGAATGAGAGAGTAATGGAAAATAGTAGTCAAAGTCCGGGGTCATAGAATCTCTTCTGAGAGGGGTTTATATAGTAGAAATCAGAAAGGTAAACATGGAAACAAATTATTGAAACACAAATAGGGAAGGATACACTACAATCAATCAGAATCAATCTTAGCGCATCTAACACATAGAATAAGGAAGTTCAATGATTTAAACAAGGGACAAAAAATGACAAGCGAGAATCAAGTAGTACTCAAAATAAGGAAATACAACAGGTTCAATAGAGAATAAGGAAAATAAAATATGAAAATCAATTAGATTTCGTTTCAAGGTAAGTAAAGTCGAAAAATAGGGAAAATTCACCGGGTTAAGCATAATAAGGAAAATATCAGTCAGACACAAGAAAGGGAAGAGTATCAATCTGAAATCAATAAAGAATAAGGGAAAAATCTCAAACCCTAGTTGAGACTGACGCCTTGAATCGGACCAAAAATACAAAGACAGTTCAATATAACATGTATAGAGATGGAAGATCGTCCAGATCTTCATAGAATCAAAGTGAATCGACCCGTTCTTGAGAGGTAGTTCCTGCCAACAATAGGGCAAGAACTAAGTGATGCCAACATCATGCATGTAACAATAGAGTATCACAAAATAGGTAAGTAAATTGTAAAGGTTTGGGGTGAAAGGGGGGTAATTAAAAGGGGTAGGTTAATTGTAGGTCGTTGATCTTAGAGATCAACGGCCATGATTTTAAAACGGGATTGGGCGGGTCACTAAAATGGGTTACCGGTTGGGTTAAAATAAAGGCGGCTTGATTTGGCCTGGGTAATTGGGTTAATGTATGGGGTAATTGGGCTGGGTTATTAGGTCCGAAATTGAGTAGGAATTTAGGCTAGTTTTTAAATACCGAATATTTAGAAAGAAATAATTTATAAAAATAGTTAATAAATAGAAAAAATATTATTTGTGCACTAAAATAATTAAAAATAGTAACTTAGCATTATAAAAATAAAAAAAATATTTTTTACATAAATAATGTTATTATACATGAATATCGACAATTATTGCAAAAATGTGCAATTAGCCTAAAAATACAAATACAATTATAAAAAATGCAGTAAAATATTTGAAAACATACATGTTGGTATAAATGATGAGTTTGGATGCTTAAATCGCCATAAGAATAATTTGAAGGATAATTATTGGGTATTTATACAATAAAAATGTAGAAAGAAATTAATTTAAAACCTATAAAAATTATGAAAAAATACGTAAAATGCCTGTATAGGTTCATAAACTAAATGATGATGCAAATATACTATTTTGAAAGTATATATATACAATTTAAAATATGAGGAAAAAATTGGGTATCAATAGACATTAGGAACACATAGACGACCCTGGAGTCGCAGTACACCATCCTTGCCAATAGAAACCTCCTTGGCACTACCCTGTAGTACCGTCTCTCTGAGAACTTCCAAGTGCAGATCATCAAACTGCCGAGCCTTGATCTTCCCCAATCGTGAAGACTAGGCAACAACACAAGCACGAACTCGGCTGGCTGCAGAAATATTCAACCTCACAAGTCTGTTAGCCAAGGACTGAATGTCCAAAGCTAGTGGCCTCTCCTCTGCTCAAATGAATGCCAAGCTACCCATACTCTGTGCCTTCCTGCTTAAGGCATCTGCGACCATATTTGCCTTGCCCGGATGATAAAGAATGGTGATGTCATAATCCTTCAGTAACTCGAGCCATCTACGTTGCCTCAAATTGAGATCCCTTTGGTTGAACAAGTGCTGTAAGCTTCGATGATCAGTATAAATCTCACACGACACCCCATACAGATAATGCCTCCATATCTTAAGAGCATAAACAATCGCGGCTAACTCTAGATTGTGCACAGGGTAATTCTTCTCATGAATCTTCAACTTACATGAAGCGTATGCAATAACTCTCCCCTCCTGCATCAATACACAACCCAAACTAATGCGTGAAGCGTCGCAATACACAGTATACATCCCCAAATTGGAAGGCAACACTAGAACCGGTGTTGTAGTCAAAGTTTTCTTGAGCTTCTGAAAGCTCGCCTCACAATCATCGGACTAATGGAAAGGAGCACCCTTCTGGGTCAATCTAGTCAAAGGTTCTGCAATGGATGTAAAGCCCTGCACAAACGGCGATAATAACCTGCTAACCCTAGGAAACTCCTGATCTCAGTCACTGAAGTGGGACGTGTCCAACTCTGAACTGCCTCAATCTTCTTGGGATCCACCTTAATACCCTCTACTGATACAACATGCCCCAATAATGCTACAGTCTCTAGCAAAAACTCACACTTGGAGAACTTAGCATATAGATTCTGTTCTCGCAACATCTGAAGCACCACTCTCAAATGCTGCCCGTGCTCCCCCAGGTTACGTGAGTAAATCAAGATGTCATCAATGAAGACGATTATAAAAGAATCAATATAAGGCCTGAACACCCGGTTCAACAAATCCATAGATGTCGCGTGGGCATTAGTCAAGCCGAAGGACATCACTAGAAACTCATAATGGCCATATCCATTACGGAAAGCAGTCTTCGGAACATCTGAGTCCCGAATCATCAACTGATGGTACCCCGATCTCAAGTCAATCTTAGAAAACACCCTAGCACCCTGCAACAGGTCAAAAAAATTATCAATACGCGGCAACGGGTACTTGTTCTTGATGGTGACCTTATTCAACTGGCAGTAATCAATGCACATCCGCGTAGTCCCATCTTTCTTCTTTACAAATAAAATTAGTGCACCCCAAGGTGATACACCCTTTGCTAACAATTCCTCAAGCTGCCCCCTCAACTCTTTCAACTCCTTCGGATCCATACAGTACGGTGGAATAGATATAGGCTGAGCGCCTGGAGCCAAATCAACATCACGATCCGATGGCATGCCTGGAAGGTCAGAAAGGAACACATCGACAAACTCCCGGACTACTGGTACTGAATCAATCATCGGAGACTCTGCGGTGGTGTCCTGAACATAAGCCAGATAAGCCAAACAACCCTTCTCGACCATATGCCGAGCCTTCAGAAAGTAGATAAGCCGACTATATGTACTAACGGAGGAACCCTTCCACTCCAACCTCGGAAACTCTAGAATCACTAAAGTAACAGTCTTGGCACGGCAATCTAGGATGGCGTGATATGGGGATAACCAGTCCATGCCTAGGATGACCTCAAAGTTTATCATATCAAGTAACAGAAGGCCCACTCTAGTCTCGTAACCACGTAGGACCGATAGATCTGATACACAATCACAGAATCACCCACATGAGTGGACACATAAACAGGAGTACCGAAGGACTCACGAGGAATATCCAGTAAATGAGCAAACAGAGATGACACATATGAATAGGTGGACCCTGGATCAAATAATACTAAAGCATCCCTACTGAAGACAAAAATAATACCTGTGATCACGGCATCTGAGGCCACCGCATTTGGTCTGGGCAGAAAAGCATAGAATCTAGCTAAAGCGCCGGCTGGCTGGCCTCCACCTGACTGAGTAATAGCTTGCTGAACTCCCCCTGCCTGGCCTCCACCTCTAGGACGACCCTTATCAACCTGCCCTCCGGCTCTGGGCGGCCGGACCGCCGATGCTGAAATCATAGGCTGCTGGCCCTACTGCACTGCCTTGCCTCAAAGTATGGGGCATGTCTTCTTCATGTGACCTGGATCTCCACAAACATAACAATCTCTCGGTACCATAGACTGCTGCCCCAAGGTCTGACCCTGATGGCCTGAATACCTAATAGAAGAACCCGAACGGCTGGCGGGCAGTATAAACTCTCTAGCCTAGCACTGAAATAGGCACTAGAAGAACCCTAATGAGCTGCTGGGAGATAAGAACTCTCCGGTATGGCGCTGAAATAGGAGCGCACTGGAGCACCTCGAGGAGGTAGTGGTGCTAAAAATGGGGGCTTGCTAGGCTGACCCCCCCCCCCCAAAACTGACCTTTGCCCCTAGTCGGGGCACCTCTAGACTCTCTAGAGAAATGGGCCATCTTGTCCTGTTGCATCTTCTCTCTACCCCTCTAATGGTAGCCCTCAATCCTCCGAGCAATCTTCACTACCCAGCTGATAAGATGTCTCATCTCAACCTCTCAGGTCATGCTAGCCCTAATACCGGAGTGCAACCCTGCAACAAATCTCTGCACTCTCTCTGCGTCAGTAGGAAGTATCATGAGTGCATGGCGAGACAACTCAGAAAACCTCGCCTCATAGTCGATCACTGATATCTAAGCTTGCTCAAGCTGCTCAAACTGATACTGCAACTCTTCCCTCTCAGAGGGTGGAATATACCTATCCAAGAAAAGTTGTGCGAACTGGCCCCAAGTAATGGGAGGGGAACCCGCTGGTCTGCCAAGAACATAAGACCGCCACCATCTACGGGCCCTGCCCTCTAGCTGGAAAGTAGTGAAGTCAGCCACATGAGACTCCAATATCCTCATGTGTAGCAGTCTGTCCCTGCTCGTATCAATGAAATCTTGGGCATCCTCATGGCACTCACCTCGGAAGATAGGAGGGTGTAGCCTAGTCCATCTGTCCAATAACTTCTGCGGATCATCGTGCGAAGCTGGTCTCGGCTCAGGTGCCACTGTTGCAACTGGCTGGGCCCCGTCTGCGGGTAGTGTGCCCGTAGTTTGATGCACTGCGGCTGCATGCCCAGCAGCCTGAGCAGTAGGGGTCTGTTCTCCCCCTGTCGCTTGAGACGTGGTTGGGTATGCAGGAAATAAACCAGCCTGGTTCATAGAATCCATGAACCGCAGCATACGGCCCATGACCTCCTGGAAGCCCGATGTTGTCATGAAATCTACCGGGGTTGGCTCTACTGCGGGCACCTCGCCCTGCTCCTCAATAACGGGATCATCTACAGGATCTGCTAGTGGTGCAACTGGGGCAGCTCTGGGACGCCCTCATCCCCTACCTCCGGCTGGTGCCCTCCCCCGGCCTCTGCCTTGGTCTCTAACAACGGGAGGAGCAGCTCCTCCCGGGTTTGGAACGTCAGTCGTACGCGTCCTCGCCATCTTTGAGAGAATAGAAGAAGGAAATTTAGTATACCATCAACTGCACGATAGAAGAAGAATAAAGAGTAGTTTCCTAACACCCTATAGCCTCTCGAAGATAAGTACGGACGTTTCCGGACCGATCTGCAAGACTCTATGAGCTATGCCCATCACTTGTGAGACCTACGTGAACCTAGTGCTCTGATACCATGTTGTCACGGCCCAAATTCCATTATAGGTCGTGATGGCGTCCAACACCGTTGTTAGGCAAGCCAACACTGATCAACTAGTGATTTCCCGTTTTTATTTTATTAAGCAATCCCAATATCTAACTTAACTTAAATTTAAAACATTCTATAAATAACGGATTTTTAAGGCAACTGAAGCAGAAACAACTAAAAGAATTCATAATTACAGGAACACAACCCCACGAATCAAGTCTACCAATATGTGACAAGATCTAGTGTCACAAGTGTGTGGGCAACTAGTAGAATATACAAAAGATGACTATCCTACTATCTTAAATAGAGTAGACAGATAGAAGAAAAAGAGAAACTCTGGCGTGCTGCTGAATGATTAGAAAGGAGCAGCTCCCCATAAGCCTCAATCCGAATCAAGTATGCGCGTCTGGTGGATAACTATATGCGCCTGCCTTAGATCCTGTACAATTAAGTACAGAAGCGTAGTATGAGTACATAAACAATATGTACCCAGTAAGTATCCAGTCTAACCTCGAAGAAGTAGTGATGAGGGGTCACTTGACAGTTACAAGGGCCAACAATAGTACAATTGAAGTGTTATATAAGTGTGGATACCATAAAAATACCGACAGTAAATATCATGAAGTGACAAGTTCTTCATTCATAAATATTATGTCAATTTCAGTCATACCATTTAACAATTTACATTCAAGGTACTAAAGCAGTACAAATCACAGAAAGTTCCAAATAAATAACATGCGCAAGTTATGCCGAGGTCGTACGGCCCGATCCAACATAATAATAAAATGTACACTGCCGGAGGGTCGAACGACGCGAACCATAGATGCATCTATTCACCCCGCTCGCAGATCATTCATGCGACGAGGTCAAATATAAATTTAATGATTTAAACCAAATTCTTTCTTAAATTCTTTTCTTTAAGAAAATGGTGATTCAACTTGAAGCTTTAAATCCTTAGAAATTCACAACTTAATTCCATTTATTACAAATAGCCAGTATCATCAAATAATGGTGTTCACAAAGCATGTTGTAAACCTAAACTACTCGTACATAATAGGAATAGTAGCTACGTACGGACTCCCGTCACTTCATACATACGTAGCCCCCACAATTACTCATATTTATAATCAAATTCACCTATGGGGAAATTTTCCTCTTACAAGGTTAGAAAGGAGACTTAACTCGTCTCAAGCCTACTTCCAAATTCAAGAACGCGCCCAAATCTCCAAATTTGATGCCGAACAACTCGAAACTAGTCAAATATTATATAAACTAATCAATCTATGCTCAAAAGTTCACAATTCCCCCATTTAGGTGATTACCCAACCTAAATTGCAAGATTCATAAAATTCACCCCGGGGCCCACATGCTTAAATTCCTGAAATTTTTAAAGGAAGTTGTTACTCCTAACCTAAGGAACATAAATATATGATTTCTACTAAATTCCATAACAAATGTCGTGGTCAAATCTCATTTTTAGCAAACCCCTAGGTTTTAACCTAAACCCATAATTTTCACTAATATACATGTTATCTACCCATAAACTATGTATTTAACTCACATGGTGTAGTAGTTACTTACCTCAAAGTGCTAAGTGAAATCCCCTCTCCAAGAGCTCCATAAATCGCACCACAATGGAAGAAATGACCTAGAATGGCCTAAGTCCCATTTTTAAAAAGTTTAGTGCTAGGTCTGCCTTCTTAGCGATCGCGAAAGAGGCCTCGCGATCGCGAAGGCAAACGGTCCAGATCAGGAAGCTTACTCAATGCGAACGCGACAGGAGCCTCACGATCGCCGGAGGCTCACATGGCCTACCCTACGCGAACGTGAGGGCTACTTCACGAATGCGAAGAGTCAACATCGACCACCAACTAAGCCTCCTCCGCGCGAACGCGAGCCAGGCCACGCGAAGGCTAGAGGAACCAGACCTTCACGAACGCGATCCTCAGCATGCAAACGCGAAGGGCAAAAGCTTCCTGGCCACAACACCCCAAATCCTTCATTGCGAACACGAGGATGCGATTGTGTTCGCAAAGAAGGAAACCAGAAGCAGCAAATCTGGTGTGTTTCATCTCAACTCTGGGTGGTTCGAAACGCACCCGAGCACCTCGGGACCCTGTCCAAAAACTCCATCAAGTCTATAAGCATAATACGAACTTGCTCGAACTCTCAAAATATGTAAAACAACAACAAAACCTAGAATCACACCCCAAAACCAAATTGAATCAAACTTTGAACTTCAAGTTTCTAAATCGCTCCGAACGCATCGAATCATGCTTCAATACTCGGATTCACACCACATTTTGCGTGCAAGTTTTAAATGACATTACGGAACTATTCCTGATCTCAAAATTCTTTTCAGACCTCGATATCACAAAAACCCGCTCCAAACAAAATTTAAAGAACTTCTAAAAACCTTCAAGAACCAACTTTCACTATTAGGCGCCAAAATACTCTCGGTCACTCAAAACCCGATCCGAGCATACGCCTAAGTCCGATGTCCTTTTGAGCCACCCTTAAGGAACTAAGTGTTTGGATTTCACCCAAACTCTTCTAAATCCCGAACCAACCATCCCCGCAAGTCATAATTCAGTAAAAGCAAGTACGGGGTTCTTAAAAGCAAAGCGACCAGTCGGGTCGTTACAGTTATGGCCTAAAAGTATTGGCCAAGTTGAAATATGCTTAGTCTTTGAGTTTGATCACCAGTTGATCAAACTTATCGATTCAAGTGTCCAGGAGATGAGACGATAATGTTAGGTAACATCCTGGAAAGCTGGCAAGCTATAGTGGATGGATTTGGAGGTGTATAGCACATATAAAGTCTCGATATTAGCAGCTACTATATTTGTAATCACTGGAAGTCCCTATTCCGACACATTAATTTGAAGCAACATGGAGAATCTTTCTTTGTATGTATATTCTGATTCATGTTTTGTCTTTTGGAAAATTGTAATATTAGAGAAACAGTTAGCCTCAGTGGTTCAAGTATTTTATGTGAATTCTAGCAGTAGGATTAATGAAACAGTTGTCGATGTTGTTAGATTCATTTGATAATTGAAATTGTTAAAGCTTCTTTATGCAAAACGAACTGAATTTTTGAGTTGTTGAATCCCTAATTTTGGTTGGACAGTATGTTAATGTAAGTTGATTAATGAATTGTTGAAACGTCAGTCTATGGTTTAAATGGGAAGAACTTAGTTTGTTGTTTTTAACTCTATTAGTGGACTTGGGGCCATATAGCCATCTGAGCTCAAATGTACGCCCTCCCAGGAAGCCTGTAGCACTGCAGGTGGCTTCTTTCAAAAAGAGTTGGGACATTTGAGCTTTGTCCCGTCCAAGAGCCCACTTGTATCCCTTTATTTATGAATTAAGTATTCAAGTCATAGGTCATAGCCTTTGTTGTTTTCATCTCTAGACTTGTGTAAATACAAATCAATCAAAAATGTATATTCCTTTGATTTGCTTAAAATGAAGCTAACGTGACTCTAAGCTACAATCCAACATTGAATTAGGATAGCCATTTCCTGGATACTCAATCTTACATTGCTTAGAAACTTTTAAGATAACTTTGTATACCTTCTGCCTAAAATTATGCCATGCCGCATGATTCTTTTCAACATAATCTTAAATTTTGAAGTTGAATAAATTAATCTTTGAATATCGTAGAAATGCTTTTAGGCGCGCACTTATTTTATTATCATGATTGTGTGTACATTCACATAATATAATTATGATGTCCAGAAAATAAATCAAAGTATGTGTTCGCGCGACTTTGGCTGAACGATCTTAATAATTAATAAACATGATTAACTGTGTACACGTACGCGTTACATGATTTAAGCGCCCCAAATAAAGTGGATTTAAACACATGTGATTCGTTTCAAAGATTAAATCAATAAACGCCATAATTAAAAGCGGTAAAAGGTTAAATACACATAGTGTTTAAAAAAATGAGTAATTAAACAATTTTATTAAGCAAGGTATGATTCAAAGAGACCGTACTAAAACCACAGAACCCGGGAATGCCTAACACCTTCTCCCGTGTTAATAGATTTCCTTACCCGGTCTTCTGGTTTCGCAGACTTTAAAACAAAGTAAAATTTCCTCGATTTGGGATTTAAAATAAATTGGTGACTTATGACACCATAAAATTATTCCAAATGGCGACTCTAAATTAAATAAATAATCCCATTTAGAATAATATCACTTTAATTGGAAAAAAACTCCCCATTCCTCGAAAAAAGGAGGTGTGACAGCTTTGTCGACTCCGTTGGGGACGAACTAGAATCTCTTGTTCAGGGTTCAGAATTTGAGCTTGTATATAATCTGTACTTGGCTTTATTGTTTGTTGATATTACTGTGTTTGTGGGCCTAATGTGCTAATTGCCGCTCATTTACCGCTTTGATATTATTTGAACCGTATTAAATTATCTTCTTACACCTCCCTTCTGAGTCTTCTAAAAAATATGGTGCACGCGGACGCGTGGTCCACTTTACTCTTAGAGTTCGTACAAAATAGAACGAGGCTGGATCAGTAATTAGGCCGGGTAGACTTTCGTGCTCCCAGTACATTGCCCCCACCTCGGCTCGAGCTGTCCGCTTAGGTAAGCCATGTCTAAAACACACCCCCAGGATTTTAAACCTAGAAATAGCATAGGCTCATGCCGGATCTCTAGTTAGAACATTTGTTTGCATCACGTGCATTTGACTTTGGGGACTCAACATAGGGATTGGGTCCGTCTAGGATAGGTATACCCAAAATAAAAGTCCATCCGGATGCATCTTACGTGTTATTTGTGCATTTATTTATTCCGGCATGCATGTTGATCGGCTAGGGAAATAAAATCAGGAGAAAAACCAACAGTGAGGTAGGAGAGAGAAATTTGCTCGGTTCTGAAAACTCCGGTATTTGGAGAAGTCTCGAAACTCTAAAGAAATTTTTGAATAAAAAAAATAGTCATTTCAAATTAATTCAATATCATGTTTTCCCGGTTATGTCAAAACTAACCGAACTACGCAGGTCTGATTCTCACCGGATGTGAGATACGTAGGCAACCTATATAGGGTTCGGCCTCATTTTTGCAAACAATAACCAAAAAATAAAAAAATGTGTCTGGTGCTTTGGTCAAAAGAGTAAGTCAACCCAGCTTTGGTTGCGCCTTGAGCCGTTTTTGCTAGAATATCGTTAGAACATCTTCAAATTATTGAAGGGCTATTCTGATCTCAGCCAAATCCACACCAAAATTAAGTAGCGAGGCGGTCGACGCAATAATAACCCAACAGAGGTCGAAATTGAATCAATAGGGAGTTAGAATATGGGATTAGGTGTATATCTAAGTATTGCAAGTTTTGGCTTAAATTGTACTTCCATAATGTTGATTGGTGTATTACTTCTAATTTACTCTATTGATTGCAAAGATAAAACTAAAGGATAATATTTTTGGTTTTGAGTTGTTTTTCAATTGATAAAGGAATCTAGGGTTGTTACTTCCACCAAGGTGGGTACCTAACGGATTGTAAACTATAGGGCAAGTTTTGTATTATCGGATTCGTGGTATAGAAAACACACACAATTGCTCACTCTATACCTTTCGATAGTTTGAGAGATTTTGCCCGATTTGGCTTTCTCAAGCCCAAATGGGTATTTGCACAAATCAAGTGATATATACTCAAGTTAGGTCTTACTATCTCTAGATAAGACCCTTTAATTAGGGCTACCAATTTCTTGAATTCGCCCCAATTTCTTGCTAGCCAAGTTTTCCTAAACCTAGTCTCTCTTTCTCAAGCAAAGACTAGGTAAAAATGGCATGAATCAATGTTTGCAACCATTACTTCTATCATTTAACCATAAACTAGGCTAGATATCACTAACCCAATCACAAACAAGCCCTAAAATTAAATACCCATTAAGTACCCACACTAGAGTTGGATCCAAACCCTAGCTAAAGATTTAGCTACTCATAGAAAATGAAGAAATACAAAAAGAAATTAAGGTAGAATGCATAATCATAGATTAAACAAAGAAAAACTAATTTCAAGAAGTCAATATAATACAAATTTACTCAAATAAGTAAAGAAAAATGTTCAGGTGCACCTCTGCAAACTAAGCTTAACCTAAAAATAACAAAAATTTTTATTTATACTAAGCTGAAAATATCTGACAAAAATGCTCCTACGGAGGTTATTCGGCCGCATAATTCTGATGTGGACCGCAAAATGGGCTTCTGCGGCCGCACAATTCTAGTGCGGTCCGCAGTCTTGGGAAATTGGTCTTGAACTCTTCAAGCGTTTGCGGCCGCACAAAAGTAGGTGTGGTCGCACTAAGGATTATGCGGCAACACAAAAGTGATGCGGTCCACACTCCTTCACTTTCCAGCTCTCTGAACCTTCAGTCTTGCGGTCCTTATAAAAGTGGATGCGGCCGCACTTGATCTCCTACGGCCGCACATTTTTGGTGCGGTCCGCACTGTCTGAGTTGTCTAAAACCCCTTCTCTAAATCTCATTATGTGGCTGCACTAGAATTGTGCGGTCTGCACTGCTAACTTCTTGGCCCGGTTTTGGCTCTTGTTCACTTTTGACTCCTTTATGAGTTGATTTTGCTTTCTTTGGCTCGTTTCCCCAATATTCCTGCAAACAAGCACATTTTGTTAGTTTCCGGGAATACCTATAAGTATTTTTGAGCTAAAACGCAAGTAAAAGAGAGCAAGTAAGCGGTCAAAATTCCTACTTATCAACTCCCCCAAACTTAAGCTTTTTCTTGTCCTCAAGCAAACAAGGCAATTCCCACCTCCACTAGAACAAGGGATATTTCAGCTGGCCTAAGGTGAATCAGACACACATCAATTGGGACCAACAATTACCCACAACACAAATGAATTATCAACTACGCAATGATTTGACTTTTTGAGTAAATTTTTAGTGCGACACTAAAGCATCAAGAGTTGACTCTATTCATCAAGGAAGCTCACTCTTTCACATAGGTCATTGTGGATCCCAAACTCCTCATCCTCTACTCTCCATGAGAAAATCTCACTTTAGAATGTAACACTCGAAACAAGGATTGTGAAAAGTTCGCTCATCTCTCTCAAAAGAACGTCTCAAGATCGGCTTGAAGTTCCATAAGCTTGCCCCTCATGTAAGTCACCACTAATGTAAGCTCACTCAACTTGAAATCATATAGGGCTTTTGCGGGATGTAATGAAGGGTTTTGGATCAAGGTAGGACTTGTTGGAAAATAATGGTTTTATCTTTCCTTAAGCACTTCATTTTCTCTTTTTCGCTCATACTTTCTTGACTCTTTGAGTCATTTTCTTCTTCCTCTGGGGAACTAGAGAGACGTAACGTCACTCTTTCTTAAGCATGACATTCATTTTTCTCCTTTTCTATTTACTTCAGCTCTTCCTCCTTATTTTCGTTTGGATTCCCTTCAACTCTTCACTTTATTCACTTTTTTTTTGGTATTTTTCTTTTTCTTCTTTATTTCTTTTCTTTGCCTTTCCTTTTCTTCATTTCTTTCTCTTCTTTGTGCGTTTCATCACTTTCAAACTCCTTTTCTCTCCCCCAAACTTATATTTTGCCAATTATTTCTCAAGAATGCTAAGGAAAGATCAGGTGCCAAGAGGGGGTCATTGTAAAACAGGTGAAGTCTTGTAACGTGTTTATTGAAAGAAAAAGGGCTTTGGCCCAAAGGGGTTGACTAGGGATATCACATTGGTAGGTCATGGAAGATTTCTCAAGCCAAGCTACACTTAGAATTTTGCCTAGACAAATATTCGGGGCAAGTTCTAGACCATTAGCACGGGTACTTGGACTTGCAACTAAACATCTCACCTCTCACGCTTCTGGATTGCTAAAGTGAACAGAGTTGAGGGCCCACAACAACCCTAGCTAAGATTGAGAATCACAAATGGCTCGATTTGAACCACTCGATGACTGCTTAAGTCAACACAAGAGTCAAAAGAGTCACAACAAGAGCTATTTTCTGCCAACAACTTGTTTTTAACCATACGATCATAGGTGAATGTGTTAGTACCAAGTGAAGCAAGCTCGAGATCTCTTTTATTAATTACTACTATATATACCAAAACTTAAAAGAAAACGGACTCAATCCCTTAAGAATCTTGTCCGGCCATCCATCATCGGGAAGAGCCACCCGTTTCACACATAATCCACCTTTGGAAAGAACCGTGCCATTAAGAAAACCAAAGGCTTATTGATCACTCAAAATGTAAAAAGAAACTAGCAAATTATAAAGAAGCTAGTAAAGTAAATAAGAAGTTATACTACTAAAGGAAAACAACTAAAGAAGCTATGAAATAAACTACAGAAAGCGAGTTAAAGGAATATACAAACCGAAGTCAAACAAATATATACATAAGGGAGAAGAATATATACATAAGGGGAATGAATATTTACATCAAATGGAGAAAATATATATATACCAAATGAAAATAAAGATGAAAAGAAAATAGTATCAGAGTTATTACAGCCCAAATATCAAATATTCAGAATAGACCACCCCCAAATGAAATATAAGCATTGTCCCCAATACTTAACAAAAATAGGAACAGGGAAAGGATAGAGAGTTAAGAGAACTGCCTATCTAGTCTCAGTCTGCATGGTATCCTCAGCAACCTCAGCCTCAAGATGAATCTCATCATCACCAGGCTGAGGGTCAACTGGGGTGCTGAGCATCCGGATCATCTCCTCAGCTGTGTGGGAAGTGGCAACCAGCTCCTCAGACTGGTCGGATGCTACATCTAGTGCTGTCTGTGCTGCTGGTGGGGCTGTCTCCAAGAGCAGATCCAATGGAAAATCCCCTGCAGATGCAATCTTCTCGACCTCCTTAGTCAACTTCTCCACGGACTTCTTTGAAGCTTGAGACTTCTTCATCTTTTTGACCTGCTTGGTCAAGTCTGCAATGACCTTCCCATGTGCCTCCAGAGTATCTGTAATAATCTTCTGGTTTTCCAGAATCTTCTTCAATGCTTCCTCCACTGATGGAGGTACCTGTGGCTGTGCTGGGGCTGGTGAGGCTAAGGACTGTGCTGCAACAGCAATAGAAATAATAGTCAGCTTTGTAGTAGCTGCCTGCATCCAGTTGTTGAGACTGGCCAATGTTTGGGAGACTCACAGTGCAGTCTGAGGATAGGTAAATAAAGCAAGCACTAGCAATGGTACTGAAAGTCTGGCAGAGGTAGGAGGTCTGGCAGATGAACATGGTGACATGGCTGCTTTCCAGGTAGAAGTACCGGCTGCTGTGGAAGGCTCGACAGCTGAATCAGTAGCCACTACCGCTGGCTCCTCAGACTGGCCAGTGGGGTTAGTAACTTTACCCTTGAACTTAGGGTTGTCAGCTCCCTGAACGTGGTACCAAGAGAAAGCCTTCTTGGCCTTCACATTTGTATCATAATTCTTGGACTCCACTCCTTAATCCTTGAAATACTCGGTGAGGAAGTTTGGGTAAGGATGGGATCTCTCACCCTACAACTAGAGTGATGTTAGTGGACATGATGGCACCAACATTTATCGGATACCCAGCCATAATTGAGGCCAGCAGAACTGCACAGGGAATCGGGAGCATGTTTTCATTTAGGCACGGGTCAATGCGGCTACACACAAATGTTTGCCACCCTTTTGCTTCAAAGTTTAGGGTGGCCCGAAGAATTGGAACTCCAGCTGTGAGCCACTTAGGAGTATACCCTGGAATTTCTAGAATCTCAGCTAACCACGGACGAGCTGCATCACCCATGGCTAGCTACTCCAAATACTGCACTGCTTCAATTTATTCAAACCCCACATACGTGTTCGGTGCATAGGAGTCAAAACAGATCTTTAGATTCCGCACTTTAGTCACCTTCGTTCCCTGCTTGATGTGAGCAACATTTGCGTAGAACTCCTTGACTAGGTACTCATTTGCATCCAGCACTTTGTTGGTGAACTAGCTCCAACCTTTCCACTCTTGGAATTGCATAAGTACATTGGGGTTGTATTTGCTCGGGTCTTTCGTTAAGAACTGTCGCTCAAGAGTGAGACCTCTGTGGCCACAATTCCGGGAACTTTGCAAAGGCATTTGCACTAACAAAACGGTCCTCCCAAATCTCTGGTCGCCTTGACCTTTCTAACCCTGCCACAGCAGTGTCTCCCCCTCTCCCATCATCTGGGACCTCATCATCATCATCTACATTTGTTGGAGCTAGGAGCATTTGAGGAAGAGGTTCAGAATCTTAACTACCCTCTTCCAAACCCTCGGATGAACTTGCAGCCGATGAGGACTCATCAAGAAAATGAAGTCTCACAGGGAAATGTTGTCTTTTTTGTGATTGGGCTTCCGGTTGTGCTTGCGCGGAGTTACCCTCAGAAGCTTCCCCGAATGGGACATACTCACTGGTCTTCGAAGTGTTAGATGCAGGGGCTCTATGTGTTGTTGCTTTCTTGCTTATAACTTTTTGGAGTGCTAAAGGCAGGTTGTTGTTGCCTCGACCTCGGCCTCGGGAGTGTTCTGCCCTCCCTTGTGGTGTATTTCCATTACCACGAGAACGAACCATTGTCTACAGCATATAAGATCAAGAATCAGTCACAATTGAAGGTTATAATGCATACAGAGGTACAAAAATGCAGGATGGAAAGTTGCAGTAAAATGCCTCAGAAGGGCAATACAGACCGCACAAAAATGAGTGCGGCGGCAGAGTTGCAATAAAATTGCCTCAGAAGGGCAGTGCAGACCGCACAAAAATGGGTGCGGCCGCATAGTACCTATTTCGGACCGCACAAAAATGGGTGCGGCCGCAGAGCCCCAGGTTCAAACTACTAGGTCTCTGAACTTCCATCATTGCGGACCGCACAAAAATGAGTGCGGCCGTATAAGTCCATTGCGGACCGCACAATAATGTGTGCGGCCGCATAAGTGAAGTTCACCTGTTGCCTAACATAGAGGACTGCGGACAGCACAAAAATTGAGTGCGGCCACACAACCTCCACTGCGGACCGCACAAAAATGTGTGCGGCTACATAATTCAAAATGCACCGGCACTGACCTAGGGTTCATGCAATTTTTGGTCTCAAATGGTCATGGTCTTAGCAATCAGACCTCATTAACTAATTACCAGAACCCAATTATCATACAAAAACTACATGATTTCTAAGCAAAAAAGCAACAAAACTCTCACATTTTTTAGCATGTAATTACCCCTAAATCTAAGAACAAAAACAAATAAAAGATAAAGAATCTAATGAGGAAATGAACATACCAATAATGAAGATGCAGGTGATGAATTGAGTGAACAATTTGAGTGCATATGGGAATGTTTATTGTGCAAGTTTAGTCTTTAGGTCTCAGATGAGCAAAAAGTGTAAAACGAGAAGAGAAGTCATATTTATACTTTTTACCCGTGGGACCCATTTTTTAACCTAAGTGCGGCCGCATAAATTTGATGCGGACCGCACTGCTTACCTATCCTTTGAGAAGTCATGTTGCGGACCACACAAAATTGAGTGCAGCCCCAGCATCAGTGCGGACCGCACAAAAATGTGTGCGGCTGCATTTCCTTAAGCGTTTTTGACAGACCAACTTCAGAGGCTATGCATTTTGACACTTAGCCAAATTTTTCATACACAGTCCCTGCAATGGACACCCATTCCTGCATACACTTCAAAACGGGTTAGCACCAAACCAAACCTATCTAGAAAGAAGGAAAATAAAAGAAAGAAAAAGTCATGGGTTGCCTCCCAAGAAGTACCTGATTTAACATCGCGGCACGATACAGACTACCAATCATGAGAAATGGAGAACCCCCACAATGTGGCCATCATCAACCTTGCCATGATAATGTTTAACCCAGTGCCCATTGACCCTTAAAACCTCATCATTCTTAATTTTCAAATCTAGAGCAACAAAGGGGGTTACATTCACTACTTCAAAGGGCCCACTCCATTTTGATTTCAACTTGCCCGGAAACATCCTCAACCAGGAATTGAGCAATAGCGCCAAATCACCTTCTTTGAACTCCTTGTTGTGGATGTACTTTTCATGGAGGTACTTCATCTTCTCCTTGTACAGGGACGAACTTGTGTAGGCATGATACCGGAATTCATCAAGCTCATTCAAATGTGCCTCTCTTAGGTTAGCCGCGACATACCACTCAAGGTTCAACTTCTTCAAAGCCCACATGACCTTATGCTCAAGTTCTACCGGAAGATGACATGCCTTCCCAAACACCAATAAATACGGAGACATCCCGATTGGCATCTTGTAGGTTGTCCCATAAGCCCAAAGAGCATCATCAAGATTTCTAGACCAATCAGTCCGGTTGGCATTCACAGTCTTCGACAAAATGATCTTGATCTCCCGGTTGGAGACTTCAACCTATCCGCTTGCTTGAGGGTGGTAGGGGGTGGAGACTTTATGAATGAAATCATACTTGGTGAGTAAGGTATCAAAAGCCCGATTGCAAAAGTGTGAATCCCCATCATTAATAATGGCCCGCGGAGTGCTGTCACGCCCCCCTTTTTCCTCGCGTAAGTCTAGGTTTCGATATTTATTGGGAACAACTCATTTCCTTCTGGGAATTGGGTATTTGAAGAGTCGCCACCTAACGGATAAAGGTGAGTTAGGGAACCTAGAGCAATTGACTCATGTAACTAGTTTGCATTACCAGAGATTAGGGCAAGGGATCGAAATAACCTTAAGGAGAAGGTGTTAGGCACCCCTCGCGGTCTACAACAGTGGGTCCCGGCCGAACTCAATTATGTGAATTAGTCATTAACAAGTAACAGTCTAAGTACACATTTGCCAATAAAGGAAGTTTATGCAGTCTAAGCACACATATGTAAATTTAAGGAAGTTTATGCAGTCTAAGCAAACATATGTAAATTTAAGAAGGGAAGTCCTGAGGTCTAAGCACACATATGTAAATTTAAGAAGGGAAGTCCTGAGTTAGTTATCCTATAGGATCACTTCTGTACAATACCCGGTAAGCCTTCCTCAAATAGAGGGCTAACACGTGGCATAAGCGCACAGGTCATCATATCCTTTTACTACCCATTACCCCCCCCCCCCCCTTAAGCGATTATATAAGCAATTTTAATTAGCGACCTCTAAGCGTGCTTTTACCCGTCCCTTCCTCGTGGTCCTGGAGGTGTTTAGGACCTCTATACTTAGGCAGTTCTAGACACTCTTAGGTATTTAAAAGGTAAAATCTAAGCGACAACAAAGAACATATCGGACTATCAAATAGAGAAACAGTTAGGGGCTCATATTTACCTCCACACATAAACAAATAAGTAGCACATCTTAAACACAGATTTCAGGTAATTTCAGAGAAGTCCTAGAACAGGGTATCTAGGTGAGCATCACAAACACAGAATAGGCAACATTGTTTTAAGGCGAAGTGACAGAATCCTGATCAGTTTGCCTACTAATTTTAAAAGCTTATTAAAACTGGACAATTTTACAAATAAATAGAGTATAATCAGTCTTAAGACCATTAACTACCTAAGGCTTGCCTAGGCGCTGGTCTGTATGCAATCATTGCCTGGGAACTGATTAAAACATCTTGAAGTTATTCAGTCCTATAGGCATGCTGGTCTAGGCGATTAATGTTATAAAACTGATTTCATGCATGTTTATACTAGGACATGATATCTACGATTCAGAGCAAATTCACACAGAGTCCTAAGGCAAGATTTCTAATGCACAGAGAGAGATGGTCATTTTATTAAGCATGATTACAGTAATAACTTAATGACGGGATTTTCAGGTGATGACAACTTATGCAGAATCAGAAATGAAGTGATGGACTATAACATGTTTTCTAATATGTAGATGTAGTAAACGTGAGTATCCTAAGGCAGGATGCGAACAACATAAACCTAAGGCATGATTCCAACTTGCAGATAAGCATAATATAGTCCTAAAGCATGATTTCTATTGCGACTCATAATATAAACCTAAAGCAAGATTTCTACTCAGTTTCCCACAAAATCATGTAGGAACCCTCCTTTTTTTTACTAATTACCCCAATATCTGTTTACAAAGAATATTATTACAGACCAGGATCAAATGAATTACATAACTAAATGAAACTATACTATAGGGAGCCTAAATCAGGCCCAAAGTAAACCTGGGAATGCCAGGCCTTCAATACCGTCTCAAAAGCCAAAGATCTCGCAACCAATAGTATGTCTTGGTGTGTCAGAGTTCCCTAAGGTCCTCAAGGATCCTGGGCAGTGCTCACACCAAGACCTTTCTCAAATAGAGGATTGGTTATGTGCAGTGTGGAAGGGCCAACCCTGGTGTGCCAGAGTTTAGAGGGACCTCAAGGATCCCTAAGCAGTACACACACTAGAGGGGCAGAACTTAATAGTCTAAGAACAAAGTGAGAGTGCTTGACATAGTGTTGAAAGACTTAGTAAAACAGTGTAGAGACAATTTTAGAAGTGAAAAGATTTCAGAAATGGAAAACAATTTTAAGAAGATGCTGGGAGTGATACCCGTTTTGAGAAGACTACTAAGAGTAGAAGAATAGTTTTTGAAATCATTTCTGAGGAAAGCAATTCAGCCAACAACCAATTAATCATAGAATACTTAGATTCACAAACACTTAACCAACAGATTTACAAGCAGGGGTGAAAGGGATTGGGAACATATAGAGTTGAAGCCACATAAACAGGGAAACATTTGAGACAACAAATGCACAGAACGACTAGGAGTCCAAGTCAGTCATGGTAATAGACAGTTAAAGCATAGAGAAAGAATGTAACAGAATCATGTTGAAGACAAGGGTGCGTTGAACAGAATTGGAACTACAATTAGGGCCAATTGAATGCATTAGGAGACTAAGTAACTAACATGGTCAACTTGTTAAGGGGGGGGAGGTTAAGCAGTGACTAAGTAAACATGCTGGACAAGTATCAAATAACCAAGTGAAGTTTAGACATGCTGATTACACATTGAACAAGAGAAGGAAGAATTTAGACATGCTTAATAAAACAGTAAACAGGAAAACAAATTGGGTACATAGCCAATTGAACTAGTGCAGGATGGAATACATGGAGTTGAGTTTCAAAATTTAACTTAGAGACATACCAATTAAAGAAGAAAGTGCAGAGTGTAAAACAGGTGCAGTTCCAATGTCTAGCCCTGGCTTACAGCCATCTAGACAAATAATTATCACAAGTGGCAGAGAAAAAAGAGAGTTTTAGTGTGAGTGTGTGTTCTAAACTTAGTGTCCCTTGAGAGGTAAAATAAGAGTGGTTATATAGCAGTTCAAGAGTAGCACAAATAAGGTAAAAGAATCAGAAATTAGTCAATCAAGGGCAATCATAGAGTCGCAGAATCAATTGACATGAGGGAGTCTGGAATAGACCCTCTAATTAGGGGTAATTGATTAACGGTAACAACAGGGGTTTAATTAAGGCAAAAGAGACCAGACCATACCAAATAAAGAATCGGTACGAATCCTAAAGTTATACAGGCAAGTCATTAAGGCATAGATGACCAATTAAAGTTACAAACAAGGAAACAAATAAAGTCTATGCATACAAATCTTTAACAGAGTAAAGCAATCAGCAAAACTTTTCAAAAGAATACTGATTCCCGGAAAGAATTACTCAACTTCCATAAATAGAAATCAGACTAAGTAAAACCTCACAGACATAGATCTTAGTCGGAAAAAGCAAGTTCAAGTCGTAACAGAGATTAATTAGGGCAAAAACCACAAAATACTGGATTTGACAAAGAAAATGTGTAAGTCAGAAAATACATAGCAAATCAATATGATTGGTAACATGGAAAGACCCAAAATCAAAGCTAAGATTGGAAAGATCAGTATATTCAATAGAGTCAACTAGGGTTCGAGTACTCTTGCAAAAATTGGTCAAGAAGATGAAAAGAGAATCGATTAAACATGTAGAAATCAGAAGGCCTTTGGAAAACAACTCGTACTGAACCCTGGTTTTAAGGAAAAGCAAGAATAGTCGATTAAAACTCGGAAATTTTCAGAGAAAAAACATGTAATAGTGCTCGATTCATCTCAGATCTATGCAGATCTGGAAATGATCGAAGGTAATAGACTAGGGTTTTTTAGAAAACATAATAGAGATGAGAGCATAGGTTTAGAAATCATAGATTCGTAACAAAATAAAGAGAAATCTCTTACTCATGGTCGAACAATGGCCTGAGACATGCTAACAAGCAAAGTTTCAAACCAGAACCAACTAGGTCCTTTGAGATCTTCTCAAGGTTCCAAGAAATCAAGGAGCCATGGCATGTAGAAGGCCAGGGCTGGTCGGAGAAGCCATGGAAACCTCATGGGGTGGGGGTATACACCGGTGGCGGCGCTTGAGAACTAGGGTTTAGTTGAGAGAGTTTTTGAGAGAAGAGGGGAATGATGACGGCGTGTGAGGGAGAGAATGAGAGGGTTTGGGGGGGCGTTTAGGTTAATTATGGTAAGGTGGATTGTGGATCGTTGATCAAAAATGATCAACGGTCAGGATTGGACGGGGGGTACTGGGTCGGGCATATCAGACATGGGCTTAGGGTGATTAGGCCAAATTAAAAGGGGTTTTGGGTTGGTCTATCTTGGGTTAAATCTGAAAATAAGGGGGCTATTTATTAAATACCCAAGTAATTAAATAAAAATTTATTTATAAAATAATTAATAAAATATAAAAACAATTCTCATGCCTAGAAATATTTCAAAACAATTATTCAATATTTAAAATATAATGGACCAATTTCTGGTAAAATAATGCAGTAATGTCTACATGGGCTATAATTGCAAAGTTATTGCAATTGTAACCAAAAAAGTGTGAATCTGGCCATTTGGGAAATAATTTGAACTTAGTACAATCATAAATAGTAATATTAAATCATGAACTGTTATAAAGTCATTTGTGATGCAATTTTGTTATTATTTATATAAATAAAATATTAGGATAAATTAATTTAAAAGTATAGAAATTACGGAAAAATATCAATTGATGCTAATGCTAGTTTTGAAGGTATATATGCACTTTAAAAAGTATAATAGGGAAAAATTGGGTATCAACAACTGCCACTCTTTACCCGGGAAGGATGAAAGAGTTTTCGGGTAAAGAAATGATGGCCAATTTTGACCAAATGGGCGTTTTGGAAAATATAGGCCGAACCTTGGTCTTTGAGTTGCCTACATATCCCTGGTTTTACAAGAATCAGACCATGTGTAGTTCTGGATCCACCGGTGAATGAAGCCGATGGAGTTGTTATAGGAATGGTAGCCAATTTCATCAAAAGGGTCTTTTTTGTGAAGGGTGAGGTCGGATAGAGTTATGGTTGCGAATCTGAAATGAATGGATGTATTATAGGGCAGGTAGCTGGATATCACGGAGTGGGATGGTTAATTGATGAGAATCGGTTATGAATGGCAGAGTGAAAAATGGCGCAAGCAGAAACCGGAGCGAAGGCTGCTCCTATTAAAAAAATGGTTACCTCCTGGATTACCTGCAACACTCAATATACGGTGCATACAAGTACGTATATTACTGCGAGAATTTAGACGTGATGCAAATTCCCTTTGGACCATGAGAGATTGTCTTTGGACGGTGCGGATGACGTCCTTAGACTATGATGTCCTGGGCCATGAATTGTGAGATATGAGATTCGCAAGCCATGAAATGATGTTCTCGGGCCATGAAAATGGTGCCTCCGAACCATCACGCCTTTGAATAATTATATGCAGATTTGAGAGGTCCTCAGGCCATGGCATGGTGTCTTCTGGCTATGAGGATGATGCCTTTAGATAATGACGCCTTTGGACAAGTTGGCAATATTTCAACCCATGAGATGCAATAATATGATTCTAAAATCAATAAGAAAAGGCTTAGTCTTGTGAGGTTGAGGGCAGAGTTCAGCCCGAAAGAGGAGCAAATAGATAATGCCGGAGAGACAATGCTTAGTCTCGGTAAATAAAGGCGATGATTGGCCTTGTGCAAATAGGAGTCAGAGCTTAGCCTCATGCAAGATTCGGGATAAGGCTTAGTCCCAGGCGAATGGAAGGCAGAGCTTAGCCTTATGCAAAATGGAGGCAGGGCTTAGCCTCGTGCAGATGTGGAGGCGGGGCTTAGCCTCACGCAGACGGAGATGGAGCTTAGTCTCATGCAGGATTTGGGACAGGGCTTAGTCCCATGCAAGTGGAAGGCAGAGCTTAGCCTTATGCAATATGGAGGCAGGGCCTAGCCTCATAAAGGTATGGAGACAGAGCTTAGTCTCATGTAGGATTTGGGACAGGGCTTAGTCCCATGCAAATGGAAGGCAGAGCTTAGCCCTATGCAAGATGGAGGCAGGGCTTAGCCTTATGCAGGTATGGAGGCAGGGCTTAGCCTCATGCAGATGGAGACAGAGCTTAGTCTCATGCAAGATTCAGGACAGGGCTTAATCCCATCCAAATGGAAGGCAGTGCTTAGCCTTATGTAAAATGGAGGCAGGGCTTAGCCTCATGCAGATGGAGACAGAGCTTAGCCTCATGCAGATGGAGATAGAGCTTAGTCTCATGCAAGATTCGGGACAAGGCTTAGTCCCATGCAAATGGAAGGCAGTGCTTAGCCTTATGCAAAATGGAGTCAGGGCTTAGCCTCATGCAGATATGGAGGCAGGGTTTAGCCTCATGGAAAAATAGAATAAATATCAGGTGATAACAAAGTTTTCTTAGCTGGTAATAGATTTCAGTATCACGGTTGTTATGAAGAGTGTGACTTGGAGGTGTGTATATTCTTCGCTCCTGCATCCAAAGAAAAATCATGAGTTCTGTAAAAGGGGAGGTCGGTTTGTGCCTCCGTCGGCTTGCTTGGCTTGGTCAGAAGGTCCTGTTCAAATTATTGGGGGTAGCGTTGGCTAAGCAGAATCATTTTACAAGCAAGCATGCATAGTTTTCAAATACGTAATAAAAATATATTTTATTAGAAATTGGTTAGATGAACCAGTGATTGTGACACGATCCGAGACATCGCAATATCTCCTGCTATAGAATTTTGAGGGTCCTCCTCAAAATTCTGCCCCAGTTAGATGGACACGTCTGACTGCTGCACGTGCTGCGATCGGCTGAAATTGCTTCGGAATTTTGAGGGTCCTCCTCAAAATTCTGCCCCAGTTTCTGATTGTGGGGAAAAATAGGATTTTTACTGAATTGTATCCGAACCCACAGGGCTGCCTACGTATCCCTTTTAAACGGGAATCAGGTCAAGCGTAGTTCAATTTACATCATTTTGTGAAAACATAAATTGTTACACATAGTATCGTTTGACTGCATCTGAGTTGATCGGTTTTGGCCAGACTTCTCCATCCATTTCTGCAAGTATAAGGGATCCTCCTATCAATACTCTGTGAACCATGTAAGAGCTTTGCCAGTTGGGAGAGAATTTCCCTCTGGCTTCAACCTGATGTGGAAAGATCTTCTTCAACACCAGCTGCCCCGATGTGAACTGTCTTTGCTTGACTCTTTTGTTGAAGGCTCTGGACATTCTGTTCTGATAGAGTTGCCCATGACACACTGCATTCATCCTTTTTCCGTCTATGAGGGCTAGCTTCTCATAACGTCTCATTATCTATTCTGCGTCGCTGAGCTCAGCTTCTTGTATGATTCTTAAAGAAGGAATCTCCATTTCAGCAGGAATAACAACTTCAGTACCATAAAACAGTAAGTAGGCAGTTGCCCCGGTTGATGTGCGGACTGTGGTACGATATCCCAATAAAGCGAATGGCAGCTTCTCGTGCCATTGTTTGTGATTTTCTACCATCTTTCTCATTATCTTCTTGATATTCTTGTTAGCGGTTTCTATAGCTCCATTCATCTGAGGTCTATAGGCTTTGGAATTCTTGTGCTTGATTTTTGAAAGTCTCACACATGGTCTTCATCAGATCACTGTTGAGATTGGAGGCATTATCAGTGATGATTGATTCTGGAACTCCAAACCGGCAAACAATCCGGTCGCGGACAAAATCTACTACGACCTTCTTAGTTACTGCCTTGTAAGATGTTGCTTCGACCCATTTGGTGAAGTAATCAATAGCTACCAAGATGAACCGATGCCCATTTGAGGCGGTGGGCTCGATTGGACCAATGACATCCATTACCCAGGCGGCGAATGGCCAAGGTGAGCTTGTTGCATTGAGCTCATTTGGCGGCACTTTTATCATATCGTCATGTACTTGACATTGGTAGCATTTTCAGACATACTGGATGCAATCTGTCTCCATGGTCATCCAGAAATAACCGGCCCTAAGTATCTTCTTGGCCAAGACAAAGCCATTCATATGCGGGCCGCAGGTCCCAGCATGTATCTCTTCAAGTAGCTTAGAAGCTTCTTTTGCGTCAACACACCTTAGCAATCCCAAATCAGGAGTTCTTCTGTACAAGGTTCCTCTGCTGTGGAAGAAATTATTGGATAACCTCCGAAGCGTACGTTTCTGAGTATGATTTGCATGCTCCGAATATTCACCTTTTGCCAAATATTCTTTGATATCGTGAAACCAAGTCTTCTTGTCTGTTTCTTCTTCAACATGGGCACAATACGCCGGTTGGCTATGGTTTCTTACTGGGATAGGTTCGATGAAGTTCTTGTCGGGATGCTGTATCATGGATGACAAGGTGGCCAGTGCACCGGCAAACTCGTTTTAAATCCTAGGAACATGCCGAAACTCTATCTTTGTGAACCTCTTTCCCAATTCTTGCACATGGTGCAGATATCGAAATATCTTGGAATTCTTGGTGGCCCATTCTCATTGTACCTGGTGCACAAGCAAATCTGAATCACCAATTACCAGCAGCTCCTGAATATTCATGTCGATGGCCATGTTGAGCCCTAGTATGCAGGCTTCATACTCTGCCATGTTGTTGGTGTAGGGAATCCTGAGTTTAGTAGATACCGAATAATATTGGCCAGTTTACGATACCAAGACGGCTCCAATGCCAACTCCCTTGAAATTTGCCGCTCCGTCAAAGAACACTCTCCAACCCTCGTAGGACTCAGCACTATCTTCTCCTATGAATAGCACTTGTTCATTGGGAAAATACGTTTTTAGGGGTTCGTATTCTCCTTCCACAGGGTTCTCAGCAAGATGATCTGCCAGTTCCTGTCCCTTGACTGCATTCTGTGTCACATAAACAATGTCGAACTCGCTTAACAGGATTTTCCACTTAGCCAGCTTGCCAGTGGGCATGGGTTTCTGAAAGTATATTTCAAGGGATCCATCCTTGGTATGAGATATGTTGTGTAGGCACAGAAGTAATGCCTCAGCTTCTGAGCTATCCAAGTCAGAGCGCAACAGGTACGTTCTAATAGAGAGTACCACGCTTCATATGGAGTGAACTTCTTACTCAGGTAATAGATAGCTTGTTCCTTTCTTCCTGTCTCGTCGTGCTACCCCAGAATGCAGCCGAAGGCTCCATCTAACACTGCAAGGTAGAGTAGCAAGGGTCTGCCTGGCTCTGGCGGGACCAAGACTGGTGGTGTTGATAAGTACTCCTTGATCTTGTCGAAAGTCTTTTGACAATCTTCGGTCCAACTAGTTGCAGCATCTTTCTTTAACATCTTGAAAATTGGCTCACATATAACTGTGGACTGGGCTATGAACCGGCTGATGTAGTTTAGCCGTCCTAGAAAACTCATTACATCTTTCTTACTCTTCGACGGCGGTAGCTCCTGGATGGATTTGACTTTTGATGGATCCAAATCTATCCCTCGGCGGCTGACAATGAACCCAAGTAACTTTCCGGTAGGAACCCCGAATGCACATTTTGCGGGGTTTAGTTTTAGGTTGTATTTTTGCAGTCTGTCGAAAAACTTCCAAAAATCGGCTATATGATCTGTGGCTTTCTTGGATTTGATGATGACGTCGTCCACATATACCTCGATCTCCTTATGTATCATATCATGAAAAATGGTGGTCATAACCCTCATATAGGTGGCCCCAGCATTCTTTAGAACGAATGACATCATCTTATAAGAGTATACTCCCCATGATGTAATGAAAGTCATTTTCTCAGCATCCTCTTCGTCCATCCAGATCTGATGGTAACCGGTGAAACAATCCACAAACGACTGGAGTTCATGCTTGGCACAATTGTCGATTAGGATGTGTATGTTTGGAAGTGGGAAATCATCCTTTGGGCTGGCCCTGTTGAGATCCCGATAATCAATATAGACCCTGACCTTCCCATCCTTCTTTGGAACTAGCACGATGTTGGCTAGCCAAGTTGGGTATTCAACCACCATGAGGACCTTGGAATTGATTTGCTTAGTAACCTCCTCCTTGATTGTCAGACTCATGTTAGACTTGAATTTCCTGAGTTTTTGCTTCACCGGTGGACACGCTGGGTTTGTAGGCAACTTGTGAGCCATAATGGACGTACTTGACCCGGTCATATCATCATATGACCATGCAAAAATGTCCGCATACCCTTTCAAGAACTGTGTGTACTCTTCTTTTTCTGATGGCGACAAGTGGATGCTGATGCGGGTTTCCTTGACAGTTTCAGAGTCTCCCAAGTTGATTATTTCTGTTTCGTCCAGATTGGACTTAGGCTTGTTCTCAAAGTCTTCTACTTCTCTGATAATTTCCTCAGGTATGACATCTTCTTATTCTGAATCACTATCCTTTTTTTGCGTCGTCTCATTACATGTCACAGTTGTTGGTTCATTGAGACATGAAATGGTAATGCTGTATAGATAAAGATATGAGAGAAAAATGGTAATAATAAATATTGATTCATTGAAGCATAAAAATGATTTTCAATAATTTAAACAACGTTTTCGGAACATTGGAAATATTATTTAAAACAGAATGCAAAAAGGGAAATCATTTTTCTTAGAAAAATAAACAAAACAGTGTTGTTCAGCCTTGCTACCCCGGGAGTCGTCGGGCCCTGGATGGTCTGACAGTCCAATTCTTGAGGAAGGATCCTTTCTCCACAACCGGATGGTAGGGCCTTCCTCCTCCTCAACAATTACACAACAGTCCATGTCCTCATTCTCCAAGAACATGTTCCTTAAGGTTGCCAGTGTTGCTTCCTCCCCTGATACCCATATAATATTGGCCTATTGGAATGTTTGAATCAAGTGCAGTATAGGCTGCTCAAGTGGATAGTACGGACCACGCCATGGTGGTGACCAGTTTCTATACTCTTGCCAAGTGTATCGGTATCCCAGGCCAAAAGTAGTGCCTTGACGCTTCGGCTGTATTGGCTTGGAAATGCCCTGAAGATTTTTGCCAAGACCTTTGCCAGGCTCATACCCTCTCCAGTGCATCATGCTTGCTATCTTGCTATCCCACCACTTATCTTTGTCGATTGCATTGACCCGCTCGATATGATGATAAGTTTCTCCACCGAGCCTTCTTCTATTCTCAACCACCGGGATAGTCTGACGGTTGTAAATGGGGTTGCTTCCATCTCCATGGATAATTACCTCCTGATGGTTCCACTCAAACTTCACTGCCTGATGCAAAGTTGATGCCACAGCCCCAGCGACGTGTATCCACGGTCGTCCCAACACAAGATTGTAGAATGCAGATATGTCCAGCACCTGAAACTCGACATCAAACCATGTAGGCCCCATTTGCAGACAGAGATTAATTTCCCCGATGGTAGCTCTCTGAGACCCATCAAATGCCTTCACGTTCATGGTCCTTTCTCGTATCTCGTATAGGCCTTTGCCCAACCTCTTCAGTGTTGTCAATGGGCAAATATTAAGACTAAATCCTCCATCGATCAAGACCCTGGTAATGAAGTAGTCTTCGCATTGCATTATGATATGCAGTGCCTTATTGTGACTCAAACCCTCAGGCGGCAATTCATTCGCGTGGAAAGTGATTTTGTGACTTTCCAATACCTGTCCCACCATGTTAGCCATTTCTCTACTTGTGATGTTATTGGGCACATATGCTTCGTCCAATACCTTCATCAGAGCGTTCCTGTGTGCTTCTGAATTCTGCAACAGCAACAGGATATATATTTGAGCAGGAGTCTTGTCCAGATGATCGATGACCGAATACTCCCTTGCTTGTACTCTCCTGCAGAGGTCATATGGACCTGTTTCAATAACGGGAGGTCTGTTAGAGGCCTGTTTGCTGGATTCTCCCAAATGTTCGGGTGTATAGACCCTTCCAGTCCTAGCCATCCCTTGTGCAGCACCAGATTCTCCCATTTTGGTTTTTTCTTTCCTTCTAGATTCAGCCACATAATCCCATGATACAGCCTCGGTGCTAAAAGGCGATGTGGTTGATACTGTCATTGTAAATGGTGTGGCTAATTTCACCTCAAATGGAATAGGTGCAACTGTAGGAGGTGCTACCTCAACTTTAAATGGGACTGATGTTGTTACCTCGACCTCCACTGGCGGCTGTACCTGTACTATAATGGGATTGAGTGTGACTGCGGGTTTCTTGGGGTCGTCACCCTCTTTGATAAGTCTGATTGATCCCTCCGGATCCCACTCTTCATACATCTCTATCATATTGACACTTTCACCCATATGATCTAGGAGGGGGTTATTACGGACATTAGGCGTAGCCTCCTTTTCCTGGATGACCTTGTTGTCAATCGAAGCCTGGATTTTGTCCTTTAATGTGCGGCACTCGTCGATGGTGTGCCCGTTCATGCCCGAATGGTGTGCACAAGTCTTATTTGGGTTAACCAATTGGGATGAGTTCTCCGTGGCCACAGTAGGGATGGGAGTGACGTAGCCAGCAACCTTCAACCTTTCATATAGCTGGTCGATGGGATCAGCAATGTCAGTGTATTGTTTGGGTGGTCTGCAGTCGAAATTAGGTCGCAGTCTCGGGTAGTTTTGACGAGTTGGAGGTGACTGAAAATGAGATGGTTGGGAATTATAGGTGTGATAGGCAGTGGCTGGTTGGGAATATCTGGGGAATGAGGGTTGATATGTAGGTGGAGGTGCTGGTTGATATGTGGGTGGAGGTGCTTGATATGCAAGTGGGGAGGTTCGGTATACGAATAGAGTTTTGGGTTGTTGGGCGACCATTACTGCTCCCACGTCCTTCTTCTTAGATATACCCCCTGACTGCAATGTTTTATTAGTGGCTTGCAATGCCTCCGAGTTTGTTACCATCCCGCTCTTGATGCCTTCTTCGATCCTTTCACCAAGTTTGATGATATCAGAGAACTTATGGTTTTCAATAACCATCAAGCTTTCATAGTATTGCGGATCCTGTGCTCTGACAAAGAACTTGTTCATCTGTTCCTCATCCAATGCTGGCCTGACTTTGGCTGCTTCTGACCTCCATCGAGTAGCATACTCGCGGAAAGTCTCGGTGGGCTTCTTCTTGAGGTTCTAAATGTAGAAGACATCTGGTGCATTCTCTGTGTTGAACCTGAATCGGTCCATAAAATCAGACGCCATACTCACCCACTTGGGCCATTTCTTAGGATCCTAGCTGATGTACCAGGACAAGGCATCTCCCGTAAGACTCCTCATAAAAAGCTTCATCCGGATCTTTTCATCTTTTTCGACCCCAACAAGCTTGTCACAATAGGTCCTTTGATGAACCCTGGGATCACCTGTACCGTCAAACATTTCGAACTTGGGAGGTTTGTAACCCTCTGGAAGTTTTACATCCGGCTGTATGCATAGGTCTTCATAGTTCAGGCCTTTTATCCCCTTGCCTCCTTCTATTGAACTCGGCTGGTCAACTTCTTGAGCTCCTCGGCCAGGTTCTTAATGAGCATGCCCTTCTCAACAGATTCCGGTGCATAGGAGATGGGTGGAGTAGAGTGAGGTAGGGTCTCCATATATATAGGGTTGTTTTGGTGACCTGGAGTTTGAGTATAGTGGTGATCATTGGTGGAATTCTGGGGTTCAGGAATGACTGGTGGAGTATTTTGTGGAGTATGGTAGGTGTTTGGCTGCTACTGTGGTGGAATAGTTTGATTTTGTGGTGGAGTTGTATAATGGTGAGGTATGGGAGGATAGGTTTGCCACATTCCGGACATGCTCAAGCTCACCCTGGAGTTCCAGTATTTTCTGTTCGAGCTGTGAAACTGCATCATTTGGGGCCTGAGTACCCCGACCATCAGCAGTTTCTGCATGTTCAACCTGTGTGTTATTTTCCTTTCTGGTTCCATTCAAATCTTCCATTTCTGCTTNGCTTCTGCATCCAAAGAAAAATCATGAGTTTTGAAAAGGGGGAGGTCGGTTCGTGCCTCCGTCGGCTTGTTTGACTTGCTTCGCTTGGTCCGAAGGTCCTGTTCAAATCATTGGGGGTAGCATTGGCTAAACAGAGTCATTTTGCAAGCAAGCATGCATAGTTTCAAAGACGTAATAAAAATATATTATTTTAGAAATTGGTTAGATGAACCAGTGACTTTGACGCGATCCGAGACATCGCAACCTCTCATGCTATAGAATTTTGAGGGTCCTCCTCAAAATTTTGCCCCGGTTAGATGGACACGTCTAACTGCTGCACATGTTGTGATCAGCTGAAATTGCTTTAGAATTTTGAGGGTCCTCCTAAAATTCTGCCCCAGCTTCTGATTGATTTCTGACTTTTTGGCATATGAGGACGTTGGCTGGACTTGCTCCGGAATTTTGAGGGTCCTCCTCGAAATTCTGCCCCAGTTTCTGGTTCTGGGGGGAAATAAAAATTTTATTATGATATGACCGAACTCACAGGGCTACCTACGTATCCCCTCTTAAACGGGAATCAGGTCAAGCCTAGTTCAATTTACATCATTTTGTGAAAACATAAATAGTTACACATAGTATTGCTTGACTGCATTTGAGTTGATCGGTTTTGGACAGACTTCTCCGTCCATTTCTGCAAGTATGAGGGCTCCTCCTATCAATACTCTATGAACCACGTAAGGGCTTGCCAGTTGGGAGAGAATTTCCCTTTGGCTTCATCCTGATGCGGGAAGATCTTCTTCAACACCAGCTGCCCCGATGTGAACTGCCTCTGCTTGACTCGTTTGTTGAAGGCTTTGGACATTCTGTTTTGATAGAGTTGTCTATGACACACTGCATTCATCCTTTTTTCGTCTATGAGGGCTAGCTGCTCATAACGGCTCCTTATCCATTCTCCGTCGCTGAGCACAGCTTCTTGTATGATTCTCAGGGAAGGGATCTCCACTTCAGCGGGAATAACAACTTCAGTACCATAAACCAGTAAGTAGGGAGTTGTCCCGGTTGATGTGGAGACTGTGGTACAGTATCCCAATAAAGCAAATGACACTTCTTGTGCCATTGTTTGTGATTTTCTACCATCTTTCTCAGTATCTTCTTGATATTCTTGTTAGCGGCTTCTACAGCTCCGTTCATCTGAGGTCTATAGGCTGTGGAATTCTTGTGCTTGATTTTGAAAGTCTCTCACATGGTCTTCATCAGATCACTGTTGAGATTGGAGGCATTTTCAGTGATGATTGATTCTGGAACTCCAAACCGGCAAACAATCCGGTCGCGGACAAAATATGCTACGGCCTTCTTAGTTATTGCCTTGTAGGATGTTGCTTCGACCCATTTGGTGAAGTAATCGATAGCTACCAAGATGAACCGATGCCCATTTGAGGCGGTGGGTTCGATTGGACCAATGACATCCATTCCCCAGGCGATGAATGGCCAAGGCGAGCTTGTTGCATTGAGCTCATTTGGTGGCACTTTTATCATATCAGCATGTAGTTGACATTGGTAGCATTTTCGGCATACTGGACGCAATCTGTCTCCATGGTCATCCAGAAATAACCGGCGCTAAGTATCTTTTTGGCCAAGACAAAGCCGTCGTATGCGGGCCGCAGGTTCCAGCATGTTCTCCTCAATTAGCTTGAAGCTTCCTTTGCATCGACACACCTTAGCAATCCCAAATCAGGAGTTCTTCTGTACAAGGTTCCTCCGCTATGGAAGAAATTATTGGACAACCTCCGAAGCGTACGTTTCTGAGTATGATTTGCATGCTCCGGATATTCTCCTTTTGCCAAATATTCTTTGATATCGTGAAACCAAGGCTTCCTGTCTGTTTCTTCTTCAACATGGGCACAATACGCCGGTTGGCTGTGGATCCTTACTGGGATGGGATCGATGAAGTTCTTGTCGGGATGCTGTATCATGGATGACAGAGTGGCCAATGCATCGGCAAACTCGTTCTGAATCCTGGGAACATGCCGAAACTCTATCTTCGTGAACCTCTTTCTCAATTCCTGCACATGGTGCAGATATGGCAATATCTTGGAATTCTTGGTGGCCCATTCTCCTTGTACCTGGTGCACAAGCAAATCTGAATCACCGATTACCAGCAGCTCCTGAATATTCATGTCGATGGCCATGTTGAGCCCTAGTATGCAGGCTTCATACTCTGCCATGTTGTTGGTGTAGGGATCCGAATAATGTTGGCCAGTTTCTGATACCGAGACGGCTCCAATGCCGACTCCCTTGAAATTTGCCGCTCCATCAAAGAACACTCTCCAACCCTCGTAGGACTCAGCAATATCTTCTCCTATGAATAGCACCTCTTCATCAGGAAAATACGTTTTCAGGGGTTCGTATTCTCCTTCCACGGGATTCTCAGCAAGATGATCTGCCAGTGCCTGTCCCTTGACTGCTTTCTGAGTCACATAAACAATGTCGAACTCGCTCAACATGATTTGCCACTTAGCCAGCTTGCCAGTGGGCATGGGTTTCTGAAAGATATATTTCAAGGGATCCATCCTTGATATGAGGTATGTTGTGTAGGCACAGAAGTAATGCCTCAGCTTCTGAGCTATCCAGGTCAGAGCGCAGCAGGTACGTTCCAATAGAGAGTACCGCGCTTCATATGGAGTGAACTTCTTACTCAGGTAATAGATAGCTTGTTCCTTTCTCCCTGTCTCATCGTGCTGCCCCAGAACGCAGCCGAAGGCTCCATCTAGCACTGCAAGGTAGAGTAGCAAGGGTCTACCTGGCTCTGGCGGGACCAAGACTGGTGGTGTTGATAAGTACTCCTTGATCTTGTTGAAAGCCTTTTGACAATCTTCGGTCCAACTAGTTGCAGCATCTTTCTTCAACATCTTGAAGATCGGCTCACATATAACTGTGGACTGGGCTATGAACCGGCTGATGTAGTTTAGCCGTCCTAGAAAACTCATTACATCTTTCTTACTCTTCGGCGGTGGCAGCTCCTGGATGGCTTTGACTTTTGACGGATCCAATTCTATCCCTCGGCGGCTGATAATGAACCCAACTAACTTTTCGGCAAGAACCCCGAATGCACATTTTGCGGGGTTTAGTTTCAAGTTGTATCTCCGCAGTCTGTCGAAAAACTTCCTCAAATCGGCTATATGATCTATGGCCTTCTTGGATTTGATGATGACTTCGTCCACATATACCTCGATCTCCTTATGTATCATGTCATGAAAAATGGTAGTCATAGCCCTTAAGTAGGTGGCCCCGGCATTCTTTAGACCGAACGACATCATCTTATAATAGTATACTCCTCATGGTATAATGAAAGCCATTTTCTCAGCGTCCTCTTCGTCCATCCAGATCTGATGGTAACCGGCAAAACAATCCACAAACGACTGGAGTTCATGCTTGGCACAATTGTCGATTAGGATGTGTATGTTTGGAAGTGGGAAATTATTTTTTAGGCTGGCCCCATTGAGATCCCGATAATTAACACAGACCCTGACCTTCCCATCCTTCTTTGGAACTGGCACAATGTTGGCTAGCCAAGTTGGGTATTCAACCACCCTGAGGACCTTGGCCTTGATTTACTTAGTAACCTCCTCCTTGATTTTTAGACTCATGTCAGGCTTGAATTTCCTGAGTTTCTGCTTCACAGGTGGACACGTTGGGTTTGTGGGCAACTTGTGAGCCACAATGGATGTACTTAACCCGGTCATATCATCGTATGACCATGAAAAGACGTCCTCATACTCTTTCAAGAATTATGTGTACTCTTCTTTTTCTAATGGCGACAAGTGGATGCTGATCCGGGTTTCCTTGACAATTTTAGAGTCTCCCAAGTTGATTATTTCTGTTTCGTCCAGATTGGATTTAGGCTTGTTCTCAAAATCTTCTACTTCTCTGACAATTTCCTCGGGTGTGACATCTTCTTCTTCCGAATCACTATCCATTTGTTGTGTGGTCTCATTACATGTCACAGTCGTTGGTTCATCGAGACAGGAGATAGTAATGCTGTATAGATAAAGATATGAGAGAAAAATGGTAATAATAAATATTGATTCATTGAAGCACAAAAGCGATTTTCAATAATTTAAACAACGTTTTCAGAACATTGGAAATATTATTTAAAATAAAATGCCAAAGAGGGAAATCATTTTCTTAGAAAACAATGTTGTTCATCCTTGCTACCCTGGGACTCGTCGGGCCCTAGATGGTCTGACAATCCAATTCTTGAGGAATGATCTTCTCTCCACAGCTCGGACGGTAGGGCCTTCCTCTTCCTCCTCCTCCTCAACAATTACACAGCAGTCCATGTCCTCATCTTCCAAGAACAGGTTCCTTAAGGCAACTAGTGCTTCTTCCTCCTCTGATCCCCATATGATAGCCTGTTGGAAAGTCTGACTCAAGTGCGGTATAGGCTGATCCAATGGATAGTACAGACCTCGCCATGGTGGTGACCAGTCATTGTATTCTTGCCAGGTGTATTGGTATCCCAGCCCAAAAGTGGTACCATGGTACTTTGGCTGTATTGGCTTGGTGATGCCTTGAAGATTCTTACCAAGCCCCTTGCCGGGCTCATACCCTCCCAATTCATCATGCTTGCTATCTTGCCATCCCACCACTTATCTTTGTCAATCGCATTGACCCGCTCGATGTGATGATAAGTTTCTCGCCTAGCTTTCTCCTATTTTCGGCCATCAGGATAGTCTGACGGGTGTAAACGGGATTGCTCCCGTCTCCGTGGATAATCACCTCCTCATGGTTCCACTCAAACTTTACTGCCTGATGCAAAGTTGATGCCACAGCCCCAGCGGCGTGTATCCATGGTCGTCCTAACAGCAGATTGTAGGATGCAGATATGTCCAGCACCTGAAACTCGACATCAAACCACGTAGGCCCCATTTGCAGATAGAGATTAATTTTCCCGATGGTTGCCCTTTGAGACCCATCAAATGCTTTTACGTTCATGGTCCCCTCTCATATCTCATATAGGCCTTTGCCCAACCTCTTCAGTGTTGTTAATGGGAAAATATTGAGACTTGATCCTCCATCAATCAGGACCTTGGTAATGAAGTAGTCTTCGCATCGCACTGTGATGTGCAGTGCCCTGTTGTGATTCAGACCCTCAGGCGGCAACTCATCCTCGTGGAAAGTGATTTTGTGACTTTCCAATACCTGTGCCATCATGTTAGCCATCTCTCCGCTTGTGATGTTATTGGGCACATACGCTTCGTTCAATACTTTCATCAGAGCGTTCCTGTGTGCTTCTGAGTTCTGCAGCAGCGACAAGATAGACATTTGAGCAGGAGTCTTGTTCAGATGGTCGATGACTGAATACTCCCTTGCTTGTACTTTCCTCCAGAGGTCATCTGGACCTGTTTCAATAACGGGAGGTCTGTTAGAGTCCTGTTTACTAGACTCTCCCAAATGCTCGGGTGTATAGACCCTTCCAGTCCTAGTCATCCCTTGTGCAGCGCCAGATTCCCCCATCTTGGTTTTTCCATTCCTTCTAGCTTCGGCCACATAATCCCATGCTACAGCCTCGGTGCTGAAAGGCGATGTGGTTGATATTGTCACTGTAAATGGTGTGGCTACTTTCACCTCAAACGAAATAGGCGCAACTGCAGGGGGTGCTACCTCAACTTCAAATGGGACTGATGTTGTTACCTCGACCTCCACTGGCGGCTGTATCTGCATTATAATGGGGATGAGAGTGACTGCGGGTTTCTTGGGATTGTCACCATCTTTGATAAGTCCGATTGATCCCTTCGGATCCCATTCTTCATCCATCTCTATCACATTGACACCCTCACCCCTGTGATCTGGGAGGGGGTTATTGCGGACATTAGGTGTAGCCTCCTTCGACTGGATGATCTTGTAGTCAATCAAAGTCTGGATTTTGTCCTTCAATGTGCGGCATTCGTCAATGGTATGCCCTTTCATACCAGAATGGTATGCACAAGTCTTATTCAGGTTAACCCATTGGGATGAGTTCTCCGTGGCCACAACAGGAATAGGAGTGACGTAACTAGCAGCCTTCAACTTTTCATACAGCTGGTCGATGGGTTCACAATAGCAGTGTATTGTCTAGGTGGTTTGCGATCAAAGTTAGGTCGGGGTCTTAGGTAGTTTTGACGAGTTGGAGGTGACTGGAAATGAGATGGTTGGGAATTATAGGTGTGATAGGCGGTGGATGGTTGGGAATATCTGGGGAACGAGGGTTGATATGTGGGTGGAGGTGACGGTTGATAGGTGGGTGGAGGTGCTTGATATATGGGCGGAGGTGCTTGATATGTGGGTGGAGGTGCTTGATATGCAAGTGGAGAGGTCTAGTATACGAATGGAGTTTTGGGTCCTTGGGCGACCATCACTGATCCCGCTTCTTTCTTCTTAGATATACCCCCTGATTGCAATGCTTTATTAGTGGCCTGCAATGCCTCAAAGTTTGTTACCATCCCGCTTTTGATGCATTCTTCGATCCTTTCACCAAGTTTGATGATCTCAGATAACTTATGGTTTTCAATAACCATCAATCTTTCATAATATTGCGGATCCTATGCTCTGACGAAGAACTTGTTCATCTGTTCCTCGTCCAACGCTGGCCTGACTTTGGCCGCCTCTGACCTCCAACGATTAGCATACTCATGAAAAGTCTCGGTGGACTTCTTCTTGAGGTTCTGAATGTAGAAGACATCTAGTGCATTCTCTGTGTTGAACCGAAATTGGTCCATGAAATCAGACGCCATACTCACCCAGTTTGGCCATTTCTTAGGATCCTGGCTGATGTACCAAGACAAGGCATCTCCCGTAAGACTTCTCATAAAAAGCTTCATCCGGATCTTTTCATCTTTTGCAACCCCGACAAGCTTGTCACAATAGGTCCTTAGATGAACCCTGGGATCACCTGTACCATCAAACATCTCGAACTTGGGAGGTTTGTAACCTTCTAGCAGTTCTACATCCGGCTGTATGCATAGGTCCTCATAGTTCAGACCTTCTATCCCCTTGCCTCCTTCTACGCCTTGAACTCGGCTGGTCAATTTCTTGAGCTCCTCGGCCAGGTTCTTAATGAGCATGTCCTTCTCAACAGATTCCGGTGCATAGGAGATGATGGGTTGAGTGGAATGAGGTAGGGTCTCTACATATATAGGGTTGTTTTGGTGACCTGGAATTTGAGTATAGTGGTGATAATTGGTGGAATTCTGGGGTTCAGGAATGACTGGTGGGGTATTTTGTGGAGTATGGTAGGTGTTTGGCTGGTATTGTGGTGGTATAGTTTGATTTTGTAGGGGAGTTGTATAATGGTGAGGTACGGGTGGATTTTGTGGGTGCTTGTTGGGTGTGTTTTGAGGTGGTGCGGGGTTCTGAGTGTTTGGATGACTGTTGTCTGGGACGCTGAGTGAGAAGGATAGGTTTGCCACATTCCGGACATGCTCAAGCTCACCCTGGAGTTCCAGTATTTTCTGTTCGAGCCGTGAAACTGCATCATTTGGGGCCTGAGTACCCCGACCATCAGAAGTTTCTGTGTGTTCAACCCCTGTGTTGTTTTCCTTTCTGGCGCCGCTTTTGCTTTTCCCTTGCCTTTTGGTAGATTAGGAGGAGGAGAAGGTGGAGGGCCCCTGGATCTTGTGTGATAAGCTGATGATGCCAGTATGCACGAACCAACCTTTTGGGGAATGGGAATAATCAAAAAGAAAGAAAAATAAAAGGTAGCGAAGTTAGTAATGGTTCTGAAATGTTTGCAGTATTTAAACACATATTGCGGGAATGTAAATTCGTGTCCTAATTTGGGGGCCTCGTTGTGCCCGAGGTAGGCCTGGCGACAAATAGATTTGGAGAAATTCAGTGCCAATAATTGCCTCATTTCATTAATGTAAAAATAAACGACCTAAAACGACACTAAATAATGTTACTAATGGCACTTGGCCTTATTACATTTAAAAGAAAAGCAAGTAAACCTAATCTACTTGGTCTCAGAAGGACCCTCTCCAGACCGGATGCTGTTCTCGATCAGCTCGCGCAGGTTTAGCAGTAAGAATGCCCTTGCAAAAGGCCCTCCTTCGTTTCCCTCAGCGTTCTGGCAATCTGGTGACTCTCTTTCTCATTTTCCCTTCCAATTCCATCAGATCAATGGTGGTATGTTACGGACCATGCCGAACCTGGGGACTTCGTGCCTCATTTCTGCAAAACAAAATATGGTTAGGCCCTTTCCCCCTCCAGGTTCGTCTATTTATACAACAATGATTAGCATATTGGCACTTCTCCAAATTAATGCACACAATCGTGGTTGCGTCCGTTGGGATTATGAAAAACCCGATGGACTTTTGGGTGAGGCTTGTCTTAAAGGGTCATTATGCGGACAACATATTAACCCGACTAGGTTTGACCATGATGCATGCACAATTGATCATAGTAAGGTTACTATAGAGGTCTAGACTAGGACCCTCAAGCGGACAACTTGAGGGGGAAAGGCACGGAACCGTCGAACGCACCGCTGATTGACTAGTTTTACCGCAAATAAGCCTTTCCGAATTAAAAGGGTGATATATAGGAAGAGAGCAAACACTCATCAAGCGGTTCTATAGGATTGATTACGCACGAGTGGAATATGATGTTGAGCATGATTTATGCAATAATAAATAGCATGTTGTCAAGTATTTGCACGTTAAAAAATGATAAATGCGGCATTTAAATAATTGAAAGACAGTTACAAAAGGAAAACAAGAAAACAAGTCAGTTTCAGGAAATAAAAGAAATCATAAATGCTTGAAAATAAGCAATTAAATCCAAATAAGGGGAGAAGGGAAAGGTTGTATCAAAATAAAGCATGCTTGGGACTAATTCACAAAAACAAATTCGTTATGGTAAGAGCCTAAAATATCCCCAGCAGAGTCGCCACGGTGTCGCGCCCCCTTTTTCCCTCGCGGGAGTCCGAGTTTCGACATTCATTGGGAACAACTCATTTCCTTTTGGGAATTGGGTATTTGAAGAGTCGCCACCTAACGGATTAAGGTGCGTTAGGGCACCTAGAGCAATTAACTCATGTAACCAGTTTGCATTACCAGAGATTAGGGTAAGGGCTCGAAATAACCTTGAGGGGAAAGTGTTAGGCACCCCTCGCGGTCCACAACGGTGGGTCCCGGCCGAACTTAGTTATGTGAATTAGTCATTTAACAGGTAAGCAGTCTAAGCACACATTTGCAAATAAAGGAAGTTTACATAGTCTAAGCACACATACTTAAATTAAAGAAGTTTGAACAGTCCGAGCATACATAAATTAAGGAAGGGAAGTCCTAAGTTGGTGAGCCCATAGGATGACATTACAATACCCGGTAAGCATTCCTCAAATAGAGGGGTTACACGTGGCATTAGCGCACAGGTCATCATATCCTTTTACAGCCCATTACCCTTCCCTTAGTGGTTATATAAGCGAGTTTAATTAATGAACTCTAAGCGTGCTTTACCCATCCCTTCCTTGTGGTCCCGGAGGTGTTTAGGACCTCTATACTTAGGAAATTCTAGACACTCCTAAGGTATTTAAAAGGTAAAATCTAAGCGACAACAAAGAACGAATAGGACTGCCAAATAGGGAAGCAATTAAGTGGCTCATGTTTACCTCCACACATAAACAGATACGTAGCACGTCTCAAACAACTGATACAAAGAAACTTAGAAAGCCTTAGAATATGATATCTAGATGAACATCACAAACACAGAATATGCAGCATTTGTTTTAAAGCGAAGTGGTAGAACCCTATCAGCTTGCCTATTTATAGCCTGTTAAACCTGGATGATTTCACACAGAAATAGAGCCCAATTTCACAGTTATAAGACCATTAATTACCTAAGGCTTGCCTAGGCGTGGGTTTGTATACAATCATAATTCTGAGAACTAGTTGAAACAACTTGAAGTCATTCAATCCTATAGGCATACTGATCTAGGGGATTACTGACACAGAACTGATTATTTATACTAGAACATGATACCCATGTGTTGGACTACACTTAAACCTTTTATAGACAGTTATTCATTTAAGCGACGTAGACATGATTTAGAGCCAATGAAAACAGAGTCCTAAATCAGGATTTCTAATGCACAGAGAGAGATGGTCACTTTATTAAGCATGATCACCACAGTAGTTTAATTATAGAGTTCCTAGGTGATTATGACTTTAGGCAGAATCAGAAATAAGATTATGACTATAACATGTTTCCTAATATGCAAAGCAGTAAACATGATTGTCCTAAGGCAGGATATCTAATGCACAGGTTTGTGGCATGGTTTTTTAATACAAATAGGCATAGCAAACCTAGTGGCATGATATCTATTGCAGAATGTAAACATAGTGTAAACCTAAAGCATGATTTCTGCTGCGAATCAACACACATAATCCTAGAAGCATGATTTCTACCCGGTTTCCCCACAAAAATCATATATGAACCCTCCCCTTTTTACTAATTACCCCAATATCTGTTTACAAAGAATATTATTATAGACCAGGATCAAATGAAGTACATAAGTAAATGAAACTATACTATAGGGAGCCTAAATCAGGCCCAAAATAAACCTGGGGATGCCAGGCCTTCAATACAGTCTCAGAAGCCAAAGATCTCACAGCCAATAGTGTGTCTTGGTGTGTCAGAGTTCCCTAAGGACCTCAAGGATCCCGGGCAGTGCTCACACCAAGACCTTTCTCAAATAGGGATTGGTTATGTGCAGTATGGAAGGGCCAGCCCTGGTATGCCGGAGTTCAAAGAGATCTCAAGGATCCCTAAGCAGTACACACACCAGAGGGGCAGAACTTAATAGTCTAAGAGTAGGATGAGAGTGCTTGACACAATTTTGAAAGATTTAGTAAAACAATGTAGAGGAAAAATTCAGAAATGGAGAACAGTTTTTAAAGATGCTTCGAGTGACCAGATTTGAGAAGAATACTATTAGTAGGAGCAACAATTTTGAAATCATTTTTTGAGGAAAAGCATACTCAGCAAACAACCCAATTAATCACAGAATACCCAAATTTACTTAACAAGCAGACTTACAAATAGGGGTTAAGGGGATTGGGAACATATAGGGTTGAAACCACGTAAACATTTGATACAACAAGTCTACTGAGCAAGTTAGTCATGGTAATAGACAGTTAAACATAGAGAAAGAATGCAGCAGAATCATGTTGAAGACAAGAGTCTGTTGAACAAAATATGACATACAATTAGGGCCAATCGAATGCACTAGAAGACTAAGAAACTACATGGTCATACCAGTTAAAGGGGGTAAGGGAACTAAGTAAACATGCTGGACATGTATCAAAGAACTAAGTGAAGTCAGACATGCTGATTACACATAAGGCGGAATTTAGACATGCTTAATAACAACAAACAGAGAAACAAATTGAATAACTAGTACAGGAACAAGCATGGATGTATAGACATGGAACACATAAAGTTGAGATTCAAAATTTAACTAGAGACATACCAGTTAAAGAAGAAAATGCAGAATGTAAAAACAGGTGCAATTCCACTATCTAGCCTTGGCTTCTGAACAGTGTGTTCGTGTGTTGAAGGAGCAGAATGAGAGTGCTTATATAGCAGTTCAAGAGTAGAGCCAATAAGGTAAAAGAATCAGAAAACAGCAATTAAGGGCAATCCGAATCCAATCACATAAGGAGTTCAGAATAGACTCCTTTAATTAGGGGCAATTAGCCAAACGGTAATAATAAGGAGTCTAATTAAGGAAAGAAGTTCAAATCAAACAAAATAAAGGAGTTCAGAATAAAATAATCAGGGGTCTAACTAAGGGAAGAATCACGTAAAGTAATCAGTAAATATAGAGGTAATCAAATGAGGCAAGAATGACTAATTAAGGTCGTAAACAGGGAAACAGGCAAGACTTAGGCATACAAATCTTTAACAAAGCAAATCAGTCGGTCAACTTTCAAAGTAACAACGATTTCTGGAAAGAATATATCAACTCCCATAAATAGAAAAATAAATTAAATAAAGGCTTCACAAAAATATATAAATTAGCCAAAAAACCAGATTAGAACCCTAATAGGGCTCAATTAGGGTAAAATTACAGAATACTGGATTTAACGAAGGAAGACATGCAAGGCAGAAGATACAGAGCAAATTAATACGATTGGTAACACGGAAAGACCCAACATCGAAGCAAGAATTGGAAAGATCAGTATATTACATAGAGTCAATTAGGGTTCGAGTACTCTTGCAAAAGTCGGTCAAGAAGATGAAAAATAGAAACGATTAAACATCTAGAAGTCAGAAAGCCTTTGAAAAACAGCTCGTAATGAACCCTAGTTTTAGGGAAAAGCAAGAATAAACGATTAAAACCAGAAATTTTTCAGAAAAAAACATGTAATAATGCTCGATTCGTCTCAGATATATACAGATCTTGAAATGATCGAAGGTAATAGACTAGGGTTTTTGGAAACATAACAGAGATGAGAGCATAAGTTTAGAAACCATGGAGTCGTAATAAAATAACGAGGAGTTCTCACTCACAGTCGATAAAATGGCCTGAGACAGGCTAACAAGTAGAATTTCAAACCTGAACCAACTAGGTTCTTTGAGATCCCCTCAAGGATCTAAGAAGTCGAGGAGCCATGGCATGTAAGAGGCCAAGACTGGCCGGAGAAGACAAGAAAGCATCACAACGCTGAGATCTACGCCGGTGACGGTGCCTGAGAAACTAGGGTTTAATGGAGAGAGCTGAGAGAGAAGGGAGATAATGACGGCAGGGTGATGGAGAGAAATGAGAGGGTTTGGGGGGTCATTTAGGTTAATTATGGAAGGAGGGTTGTGGACCATTGATCAAAACGATCAACGGTCAGGATTAGATGGGGTATTGGGTCAGGCAGGTTTGGGTTTGGGCCTAAGGGAATTGCGTTAATATAGAGGGGTTATTTGGGCTGGTTTTAAAAGGGTTAGATTGAAAATAAGAGGGCTATTTATTAAATACCCAAGTAGTTGAATAAAAATTATTTTATAAAATGATTAACAATAAGAAAAAATAATTTTCATGCATAGAAGTGCTTTAAAATAATTATTCAATATTTTAAAAAGATAATGGGTTAATTTCTGGTAAAATAATGCAGTGATGTATACATGGGCTATAATTGCAAAATTATTGCAATTGTAACCAAATGGTATAAATCTGGCCATTTGTGAAATAATTTGAACCTAATATAACTATAAATAGCAATATTAAGTCATGAAAGGTTATAAAGTCATTTGTGATGCAATTTATAATTATTTATATAAATAAAATACTAGGATATATTAATTTAAAGATATAGAAATACTAGGAAAAAATTGGGTATCAACAGGACTACTTACCAGAAGATACCTTATCCTTCAACGACGAGGATGCAGAAGGAATCAAACAGCCTCACAACGACGCACTGGTAATTTCTATCCTTATGAATAAAATTCAAGTTAAACGTGTGGTTATTGATCCAGGTAGCTCGGCAAATATTATTCGATCGAGGGTCGTGGAGCAAACGGCCTTCAGGATCAGATCATGACTGCAGCTCGAGTGCTCAACGATTTCAACATGGCGAGCGAAACCATTCGAAGGGGAAATCAAGTTGCCAGTAATCGTGGCCGGAACTATCCAAAAAATGAAGTTCCACATGATCGAAGGAGATATGAGGTATAATGCACTACTCGGAAGACCTTGGATTCATAATATGAGGGTAGTACCTTCAACGCTTCATCAAGTCTTGAAATTTCCAACACCGGAAGAAGTCAAAACGGTGTACGACGAGCAACCAGCATCCAAAGAGATGTTTGCAATCGATGAGGTGATACTCGTGTCAACTCTAACATCAACAAAGGGACCAGAATCAAAGGAAAAGCAAAAGTCAAATAGCAACCACAATCGCCGGCTTCGACCAGATCGGAACAGCAGGAAATTATCGAGGACGATGATTGCATGATACCTTAAACATTTGTAATTCCTGATGACTCTGATGCCACAAAGTCAACGGTCGAAGAGCTGGAACAAGTCATACCGATCGAGCACCTGCCCGATCGAAAGGTATACCTGGGTACGGGGTTAACTCCCGAGCTCAGAGAAAAACTCATTAAATTCCTTATTAAAAATATGGATTGTTTTGCTTGGTCCCACCTTGACATGACACGGATCCCACCGGAGATCACCACTCATCGACTCACTTTGGACCCGAAGTTCAGACCGGTAAATCAAACGAGAAGGCCACAATCCGAGGTAAAACACACATTCATAAAGGACGAGATAAATAAACTTCTCAAAATAGGGTCCATTCGGGAAGTGAAATATCCCGAATGGTTAGCTAATGTAGTCGTAGTTCCTAAAAAAGGGAACAAACTTAGGATGTGTGTATATTATGATGATTTAAACAAGGCATGTCCCAAAGATTCTTTTCCACTACCTAACAACGATCGCATGATCAATGCCACGGCCGGCCACAAGATCCTTAGTTTTTTCGATGCCTATTCAGGGTACAATCAAATTAATATGAACCCGGAAGACCAAGAAAAGACTTCATTTATCACCAAGTAATGAACATATTGTTATAATGTAATGCCCTTCGGGCTAAAAAAATGCAGGAGCTACCTACCAACGCCGATAGCTTCTCTAGGCCGATTCATATCAAGATCGTTGGATCGGAGTCTAGATTCTTCTCTCTACTAAAAAAGAAGAACGATTCGCCTGGATCCCGGAATGTCAACAGGAGTTAGAAGAATTGAAGCCATACCTCTCGAGCCCACCAATGCTTCATACTCCAAAGGCAGATGAAAAACTCTACTTGTACTTAGCAGTCTCGAAGACTGCGGCAAGTGGTGTCTTGGTTCGAGAAGAGCAAGGTACGCAATTCCCTGTTTATTATGTAAGTCGAACTCTAGGAGAAGCAAAAACTAGATATCCACACTTAGAGAAATTGGCACTTGCATTGATAAATCTCTAGAAAGCTAAAATCATATTTTCAATGTCACCCCATATGTGTATTAACCACTTACTCGCTTTGAAATGTTTTGCATAAGCCCGAACTGTGGGGCCGATTGGCCAAGTGGGCTGTCGAACTCAGTGGGTACGATATCGAATATCAACCCCAAACGGCCATCAAGTCTCAAATTTTAGCAGACTTCGTGGTTGATTTCACGCTAACCCTCGTACCCGAAGTCGAGAAGGAACTCTTGTTAAAATCGGGTACATCATCGGGGGTTTGGACCCTTTTCACAGACGGTGGTTCAAATATGAAGGGGTCCGGGCTAGGCATCATTTTGAAGCCGCCCACGGGCAACACTATTAGAAAATCCATCAAAACTTCTAAGTTGACTAACAATGAGGCCGAGTACGAGGCCATGATTGTAGGTCTCGAACTAGATAAAAGCTTGGGGGTGGAGGTCATTGAAGCCAAATGCGACTCTTTACTGGTTGATGAGTGGTGATTTTACCACACATTCTAGTCTCTTTTCTTTAGTTTTTATGTCCTTTAATTGTAATATGAGAGCTTTATGGTGTGTATTGTTAGATTTTCAGGTAAATGATGCCATGAAGAGAGCTAAATTCAATTGAAGTGGAATTGAGCAAAAAAGGGTTGACATAATGTGAAACTCTTCAGAGATTCCGCATCTATGGAATACAGGTCGCAGAAGCAACCTCGCATCTACAAGGAAATGGTCCGCATCTGCGGAATTGAGCTACCTTGCCTGGGATTGCATCTGTGATACAAGAACCGCTTCTGCGGTTGCGCATCTGCGGAGCCAGAAGTTCCCTTCAATTTTCGCATCTGCGATAGGCAATCCGCATCTGCGGAGTCGCACTTGCGAGGATTCTTCCGTAGGTGCGGTCAACGGGCTTCAGACCTGGGCAGGAATGACATTTCAAATTTTCTCAACTCCAAACCCACAAATACATGACCTAGCAGATCTTTGGACATCTTTTTGCTTATTTTCAGTCCTAAGACTTGAGAGAACAAGTTTGGAAGCTAGGGTTTTTGCACATACACTTGGGTTTTGAAGATTTGAAGCTTTTGGTTAAGAATTTCTTACTCATTTGTACTCATTTCTTCATTTACTTGCTTTGTATTGAATATCTAAGTCTGTAGTATTTATTTCAGCACTTGAATCTTGTTTATGGGATTATTCATAATTAAAGTGTGGATTAAATATCTTATTGTGCTTTTGTATTGAATGATTTTTATTTATTATGAAGTGAGTTATTATTTCTTTAATTATTCTTGTTCTTTAATGTTTCCAAAGGGATTAGCTAATCCTAGGACTCACCCATTAACTTTGAATTAATTTTGGGAAAGATTATTTGGGGTTGGTAACGATTAATTAACAAGAACTTGAGGCTTTAACCCTCATTTTATAGATTCTACCTAGGGATAGGATTGAACTACTTCTAGCCATAATCGGGTGTGCTTAATCTCTTAATTGTATTAGGGATAATTCAATTAGGAAGTCTTGTTAGTCTTTGGAAGAAGCTAATATAGAATTATTACTCGAGGTTAATTAACATAAACTCGCTCATATTTGTAAAATCGTGAAATACATTGGATAGTTACTTGAGTGTAATTCCCCGTGGATCAATACTTGTAGCCATTGATCATTTTACTTGATTTCTAAGTTAGTTTACATTTTCGAAATTAGATATAAATATTTTCTCACAACAATTCTAAGTGTTTGGCATTGCATAACAAGTGATAATTCTCTTACATTCCTAATCACCTACGTATTGTTCTCTGTGGGATTCGACCCCGACTCATAGTTGGCTAAATTATATTGTATGCGACCGTGTCCATTTACTTTTTAGTAGTGGATTTGGACGTCATCACTGGTAGTAGACCAAGTAAACAAAACCTTCGAGGTACAAGAGGATAGAATGCAAAGGTATTTGGACAAGCTACAGGTGACTTTGCACCGTTTTAAGGAATGGACCTTGCAACACGTACCTCGCGAGCAGAACAATGAAGCCGATGCTCTTGCAAATTTGGTGTCATCGGTCGATGAGGACGAAATCAGCTCCGGGACTGTCATTCAACTCTCGAGATCCATGATCGAAGAAGGTCACGCTGAGATAAACTCCACAAGCTTAACTTGGGATTGGAGAAATAAATATATCGAGTACTTGAAAAATGGAAAGCTCCCATTGGACCCTAGAGAATCGAGGGCCCTACGAACACAAGCTGCTCGATTCACAATGGCTGAAGATGGAACATTATACAGAAGGACGTTCGACGGACCATTGGCAGTATGTTTGGGACCAGGGGACACCGATTATGTTCTACGAGAAGTCCATGAAGGCACCTGTGGGAACCATTTCGGTGCCGAATCAGTGGTTAACAAAGTCATCAGAGCAGGATATTATTAGGACGGTATGGAAAAAGATACTAAGGAGTTTGTTCGAAATGTGACAAATGCCAAAGGCATGCGCAGATGATCCACCAACCCGGAGAGCAACTTCATTCAGTCCTATCCCCGTGGCCATTCGTGAAATGGGGGATGGACATCGTTGGTCCTCTGCCATCGGCCCCAGGTAAAGCTAAGTTCATTTTATTTATGACAGACTATTTCTCTAAATAGGTTGAGGCACAGGTTTTCGAGAAAGTCAGAGAGAAGGAAGTTATACACTTCATCTGGGATCACATCATATGCCGATTTGGGATACCCGCCGAGATAGTGTGCGACAATGGAAAACAATTTATTAGTAGCAAAGTAACAAAGTTCCTCGAGGATCGCAAAATAAAATGGATATTATCAATGCCGTATCATCCTAGTACGAACGAACAGGCCGAATAAACGAACAAGACCATCATTCAAAACCTAAAGAAAAGGTTGAACGACGCTAAGGGGAAATGGAGAGAAGTTTTTCCCAAAGTCCTTTGGGCATATCGGACAACGACAAAATTTGTACGGGGGCAACGCCGTTCTCCTTAGTATATGGCGCCGAAGCTCTGATCCGGGTCAAAGTCGGGGAACCAAGGGTCAGGTTTCGATACACAATGGAAGAATCAAATCACGAGGCTATGAGAACAAACCTCGAATTGTTAGATGAAAAATGGGAAGCCGCCCTCGTTCGAATGGCCGCCCAGAAACAGTGAGTCGAAAGCTATTATAATCGAAGAACCAATCTTCGACACTTCAAAATAGGGGACTTAGTTATGAGGAAAGTCACCCTCAATACTCGAGATCGGAATGAAGGGAAAATCAGCCCGAATTGGGAAGGGCCATATCAAGTCCTCGGTGTCATCGAAAAGGGATCTTACAAACTTGGCACAATGAAGGGCGAACAATTGCCAAACAATTGGAACATATCACTCCTCAAACGATATTATTGCTAAGGTATGACTTTCTCCCTTTTCATTTTGATCTGGTGCTAACTTATTGCAGGTGTTCTATCGAAGACATCGAGAAGCTCTTCAACACGAAGACCTTAGGTTTTAAAGCACGTGTTGCACTATTTTTTCCTTAGATCGGTTTTTATCCCAAATGGGTTTTTTCGGCAAGGTTTTTAACAAGGCAACAATAATATATGCTACCTAGGGACAATTCAACAGTAGCCGAGGCTTCTTTACAATCAACCTCGAATACTGGGGGCATCACCCACAGATGTTATCTTTTCAAAGAAGATGCTTTGTATCAACAGGGTCTCGATAGAAAAACTTTTTAAAGGGTCAAACCATCAAACGAACCGTGCCCATATAGATTGCCCGAGCCCTAATGACAAAACATGTACGTATGAATGATATGTTGAAAGAAGTATTTTTTCCTTATTACATTTTCCATGACTTAGTGAAATTTCTACTTTACAATTTCGTACTTATGACATTTCACGGAAATCGGCTCAAGAGCCAATTGCAACTAAAGCTCGAGCAATTAACCCCGTACTCGGGGACTGTCGTCCAAAAATCGACATGCTCGAATTGTTAAACTTCGAAACCTTAAGACCTTAAAAAAGGCAATCCTCGTTATAGGCCACGGCCACCCCACTCGGGGACTAATACTTCAAACAAGTTTGAAGTATAATCGATAGACAAGCCCAATGGGCAAATATCAAGTTAAAGGCTACGGCCAAACTAACACGGTTCGGAGACGTCCGAATTCCGTAATAAAACAGGCCTTCAAATATATTCACAGAAATCGGTTAAACAAGGCTACCCTCGGCAAAATTACATAAGGGTTTCGCTAACATCAATCCTCAAAAACCTTAAGGGGTACTAAATTATTCGAGCTCTCGAACAAACTTATGCTAAGGCATAACAAAAGTTTTTTGACAACACTAAATCCTAATGGGTACAGATTTATCTCATGCTAGGGCATAACAAATTAAACTTTTAAGCCGAAAAAGGGAAAAGGCACTATTTTGAGGCCGTATCGGCCCGATTAAAGAGCTTAACGGCCATTACATTATTGAGCTCGAGGACTCAGCCTCGCTTAACCAAAACCCAATAGTTTTTACCACACCGAGTTCGAGCAGGTACTCACTCGATTATAGAAAGTATAACAATCCGATTTCAACGAAATCTTCACGAGGCAATAAAGTGAGTTAAATTCCTCACAAGGCCTAAAGTATATCGAAATTATCATAAAGCGAAAACAAAACAAATATTAGAGACAAATCGGAAAGAAAAAGGATCTTTTATATATACGAGAGTATTTACAAAGACCGCTCAGGGTCTTGCACAAAAAACCAAAAAAAGAAGAAAAAAGTCCTAAGAGCCTAATCTTCCCCGGGAGCTTCATCTTCATCTTCTCCGCTCTCAGATGCACTTGCGCTCCCGGACTCATCATCGTCAGAGAGCAAAGCTTCGGCTTTGGCCTCTAATACTTTCGCATTCTCGATATCGGCTGTGAGGTCAACGCCACGAGCATGAATCTATTTGAGAGTCTCTCTCTGAGACTGGCACTTACCATGACTGGCAACACAAGATAACCGAACATCGGCAGCATCGGATATGTCCTTTGCTCGAGCGTTAGCGGCTTCATCATCGGCTCGATAGACAGCCACGACCGCCTCTGCCTCAGCCTTTACTCTTTTCGCCTCAAATTTGGCTTTTGCAAGCTCAGCGGCCAACCTAGATTCGAGCTCCTCAATTTTCTTGGCTCGGGCCAAGCTCTCCTCCGTCACGCTTTGGAGTTGACGCTCAACCGAAGACAGCTGGGCTCGGACCGTATCTTTCTCTGAGGCAAGATGATCCATGTTCTGCTTCCACCCTAAAGTCTCTGCCTCTTTTCTCTCCGCCTCCTCGCAAAGTTGCTCGATTTTCTCGGCCTTCTGCTAAACCTGCCGGATCTAAGTTTTAGTCACCACTATCAAATTGATATGTCAAGCTCCTAAAAATCTACATTACCTGTTCGATGAGATCGGTCTGCTTTTTATGGGTTGTTGCCAATTCAGCTCGAAGGTCCCTGATCTCCTATTCTTTTTGCACATAGAGGCGTTTGAGGGCGTCTCTCTCCTCCGTGAGTCTTTTGAGATCGGCCTCACACCGGTTCAGCTCGGCTTGGGATTTGGAAAACGCTTTCTGGTGAAGCGTCATAGCCCGTGGAAAAAAGAAGGAAATCAGACAAAAGGAAATAAAAACAAACATAAACCTGATAACCAGAGCTGAAATTTACCTGGCTCGGGAGTCGCTGATCCTTATCAAAAATGATCTTTGCATCCAGGTCAGAAATGTCATCAACCCCCGTGAGGCAGCCATAAAATATGTCATCTCCTTTGTCGGCAATTCCTGCATCGAGAGTCTCCATAGACCGAGCCTCCCGGAATTGCCCCTCAGAAAATGTGGGGCCAAGTGGCGAATCATCAATATTTATTTCCCCAAGCAAGTCACTTGGGGCACTCTCTCCCTTTTGAAGGGACTCGTAACCGGACCCTTCGGGTACACTCTTCAGTTGTTCATCACGGCAGGAGACATCTTCGGTTCCCGATGACTCGGGGACTTTGCTCGGACCATCTTCAGAGATCTCCTCGATCCAAGGATGAGCCTCCTCGGCCGTCACCGGCTCAGCTGCTTTTGAAGCTTCGACGCTTCCCCTCTTTCGAACCACCAACTCACAACCAGCATCTTCTCCCTCCTCTTCTTCACCTTGAAGTTTTTAGGCTACGACAGTAGGTAGAGCGGCGGAGTCATTCTTTGACTTACGAGCCTTGCTCTTCTTAGGCTTTGGGGTATCGGAAGGCGAGGCTCTTCTCCTCTTTGTATCCTTAGCCAGTTTTGGGGCCACCTCTTCCCAGGCGGGGCCAGCCTCATTTCAGCGACATCCCCGAGGCCAGTATATAAGGGAGTCAAGTATAAGTAAAAAGAAACATTAAGCATCAAAGGCGTACAGGATAAGCTTACCATGATCCTTGGCCTCCCATCGGCCCCTCGCTAAATCGTGCTAGGAGCGCTCAGCATATGTGGAAGTCGAAGCCAGCTTCCAAACCCAACTTTCGAGGTTCGAGATTGCACTGGGCACCCGGGGAACCGCTACATCATAAGAAAAGACATATGTGATAAACGATGTGGATGAAGGAAGGTAAGAGAAACAAAGCAATCAACATGAGATGTTGGTGGGTTTACTTATGCTTCATGTTCCATTCTTCGGGGAATGGCATTTTCTCGGTCGGGATTATATCGGAGGTCCTCACTCGGACAAACCGACCCATCCATCCCCAATCTTTGTCCTCTTCTGTACTCGAGAACAACACCTTTGTGGCTCGACGATGGAGCCTTATTAATCCGCTCCGATAGAGACGGGGGCTATACAGTCTCATGAGGTGGTCGAGGGTAAATGGCATCCCTTCAACCTTGCTCACGAACAATCGAAGCAAGATAACGATACACCAAAAAGAGAGGTGTATCTGGCCAAGAGTTATTCGGTATTGGCGGCAGACGTCGATAATAACTGGATCGACAGGACCCATCGTTAAAGGGTAAGTGTAAACACTTAAAAACCCTTCCACGTAAGTAGTAATGTCCTCCTCTGGGTAGGAATCACCACCACTGCGTTTTCCCAATGGTATTCTTCTCTGACCTGCTCGAGAGCGTCTTCAGTTATCGAGCATATATACCTCGACATGGGCTCACATCGGCCAGGGACTGAAGAAGGTTTTTCAATTTTGAAATCAGAAGAAAGGTCACATGACTCGGGGATGCACTCTTCGATGCTTGGCTCCACCGGCGTTTTATCATCGGCGGGCTGCGAAGAAGAGGCTTTTTCCTTTTTGGGAACGAATTTAGATGTTTTCTCCATGTCTATGTGATTTCAGAAAAAAGAAGAAGATGAAGCTTGTTGTTTTAGGAAAGTATTGGCAAATGAATTCTGAAGAATTTGCAGAATTGAGAAACTTGAAAAAAATAGGGAAGCTTTGAAGGTTAAGAAAGGTTTTTGAAAATAAAGTTTGGGAAGATTATGAAGAGGATCTATTTACAATATTGCAATAACGGTTCAAGGGCATTAGTGGCCGACCAACAACTGACGCTAATTAATAATTTTGAGAACTGTGCATACGCGACGCTTCGGTCGCCTCCTTCGCTACGTCATGAGCATGGTGTCATAATTGGTCAATGTACAAAATTGAAGACTCAGTTCGTTTCTTTTCATTATACTCTAAGTAACGAGGGGACTATCTGCATACGGGTAAACTCGGTCTTGCCCGATTTTGTCATTATTTCGAGATCAGCGAACTGCAACGAGGGTCAGCCAAGTAATGGATCATACCTGAACACGAAGACAAGGTGCCGAGTTCGGGGATCGAGGCACCCGTCGTGATCGATGTCCCCGACGATCGAGATTGGATATGACCATCTTCGAGCGTAACACAATAACGGAAAGGCGAAATATCCGCAACCGGTCGGAGATCACGGCGGAAATCTCGGAACGGATCAAATCAAGGGCGATTATTTGTATAAATCACAGGATTTACTTCCGTAATTAGAATTGTACCTCAATTAGGATTCCTCTAGTATATAAAGAGGTATCCCCATCATTTGTAAACACTTTTACATTCATACAGATCAAGGCAATATAATATTTCTTTCTTCTGCTCATCAACTTGTTGCTCTTTAAGTATCGTTCTACTGCTGTTCTTTAACTGTTCTTGCTTTACTACTATTGAGGATTCATCAGCTCGAGGATACTGTCCAAACATCGGTTTGTTTTATATTCTTGTCAATTTCATCACCTATCTCTAAATTAATCAATCGGTATTAAGTGAAATCACGTATCCTTAAAACCACATTACAAGTTTAATTGTTACTCGATTTTTAGGGTAAACAGGTATACTGCTCGAACTAGTAGCTACAACATTGGGTGTTGTCTTAGCATTTTATTTGTTCTTTCCAGCTAGGGTTACTAAGGCCTTTTTTTTTGCACTTAATGGAGGTATGAATCTTAATCATCCAGATCTCAAACATTAAGTGCATTTTTTTCAAGTTTGTATCTTAATTATTCAGATCTTAATCATTAAGTGAGTTTGTTTTTTTAAACTTCACATCCACGTAATGGGTCTGAATAGATCTGTATGATTAAGATCTATAACAGAGACTTAATTTCGTTAAGATGCTATAATCCATATTCATTATTAACTGCCGCCATCGCCTACCATTATCAACTAACACCACCCACCATCCCCACCACTCCCATCACCATCATTCTTGAAGTAATCTTGGGTTTCCTACCCAGATGAGAAATACAGAGAGATAGAGATTGAGAGAGACAAAGAAGAAGATATTTGTAACGACCCGGCCGGTCATTTTGAGAATTTAAGCTCCGTTCAGTGGTGTAAGGTCTGGAACAGCTTCATAATGCAAGTATTGACTTGCGTGCATGGTTGAATTCAGTTAACGGATGATTCAGAGTCAAATTGGAAGAAGGAATCTAGTTTTGGGAGTTTAAACGGTGAGAATTTGACCGGAATTGGAATTTTGAGTAAACGGCCCCGGAATGAATTTTTGATGATTCCAACAGCTTCGTTTGGTGATTTTGGACTTAGGCGCGTGTTCGGATTGTATTTTGGAGGTCCGTAGCTAATTTAGGCTTGAAATGCCGAAAGTTGAATTTTTGAAGTTTCCGATTCGATAGTGAGATTTTGATCCGAGGGTCAGAATGGAATTTAGGAAGTTGGAGTTGCTCGGTAGTGTTGAATGTGACGTGTGTGCCAAATTTTAGGCCATTCGGATGAGGTTTGATAGACTTTTTTATCGAAAGCGTAAATTGAGAGTTTTTGGAGTTCTTAGGCTTGAATCCGATGTTAAATTGGTGTTTTGATGTTGTTCTGAGCGTTCCAAAAGTTGGAACAAGTTTGAATGATGTTATGGGATATGTTGGCATGTTTGGTTGAGGTCCCGGAGGCCTCGGGTATGTTCCAGGTGGGCTACGGGCCATTTTCCCTTGTTTTTGAACTGCTGCTTTCTGCTTCTGGTATCCTCTTTCGCGATCGTGAACCGCCTTTCGAGTTCGCGAAGCTATGTTGCTGACCACCTGGAATTCCTTCTTCGTGTTCGCGTAACACGCCTCGCGTTCGCGAAGCTCTACCTTATCCTTCTTCGCGTTCGCAGCCACCCCCTCGCGTTCGCGAAAGCATCTGTTCTTTAATCTCCGCGTTTGCATTTCTTAGCTCGTGTTCGCGAAGGCTTTTCATGGCAGCTTCAGTTTCCCTTCTTCGTGAACGCGATTGTCCTTCCGCGTTCGCGATGCACAAAATCTGGGCAGACAGAATATATTCCAAAATCGAGGGTTTCACCATTTTTATCATATTTTGTCTTGTTGAGCTCGGTTTTGAGCGATTCTTTGAGGGGTTTTCACACAAATCGATTGGGTAAGTGTTCTTCACTGAGACTTAAATATATTACATGAATTAGTTTTATTTTTATCATTTAAATTGTGTTTTTAGTTAGGGAAAGTGTTGGTTTTTGAAGAAAGTTTTCAAAACGAAATTTCATGATTTGAGGGACGAAATGGTATCGAAATTTGATAATTTTTGTATGGTTGAACTCATATCGGAATGGGTATACGGTTTTTGTAAAATTTGTTGGGTTCCGAGGTGCGGGCCCGGGGGTCGACTTTTGGACCGATTTTTATATTTTTGCTAAAGGTTGAGACTTTATGATCCGGAATAGTTTCTTATGTGTTTTGTTTGTGCTTTGAAGTTAATTTGGTTAGATTTGAGCCGTCCGGAGGTCTTTTCACCCGAGAAGTGCATTTTTGAGTATCTGTTTGTCGTTTTTGAGGTAAGTAAAGGATTTGAGTCTTCTATGTTGATTCTAGTTCGTGTACGCGAGGTGACGAGTGCGTGCGCGGACTTACTTTTGGAAAAATTGGCCTTTTAGGGTTCTTAGGTCTTTATATTCACTCGTAGGAATGTGTTCTTGACATGATTGAGTTTCCTATTTATTCGTTTCACCTCCACATGCTTAATTGGGATTAATTGCGTCATGATTCACTCTTATTGCCTAATTGACTCCTAATTGATTTAACTGAAGAATTTCGCCTCTCCAATCTTAACCTCTGGGAGACAAATCGGATCCCAAATTTTGGTAACCTTAGGAATCATGTAATAGGCCCCCCCTCCGCTAGGGATACATTAACAAAAATCAGAGATATCTTTGTTGGTTCCAATTGGAATTTAGACAGCTTATCCCTTCCTCTTCCTCCGGGATTACTAGCAAATATCACTAAAATAAAAATTCGTCTTAAGGGTCCCCTAATTGACTTACCTATTTGGTCTCTCACCACTAAGGGGGTTTTTACTACCAAATCTTGTTATACGCTTCTGGAATCCCCTAATAACACTAACTTAGATTTTGACTGGATTTGGAAATTAGACTGTCCCAATAAAATCAAATTCTTCCTATGGCAATGCCTTCACAATCGAATCCCTTGCAGAAAATACCTTTCCTTAATTCTTTTCAAAAATACAAAATTCAAATGAAAGCTTTCAAGTCTAGAAAATCCTCAATTTCAACTCTTTTCAAGGCATTTAATAAGCATACTCGATCTCAATTCTTTTCAAGACAAATAATAAACCTAATCAAATAATGATATCAATAAGGCATGGTGTAAACCTAAAACTACCCAGACATAGGCATAATCAGCTACGTATGGACTCTTGTCACCTCGTTCATACGTAGCCCCCACAAACAGAAGGACATATTAATTCAAATCACCTATGGGGTTAATTCCCTCTTACAATGTTAGGAAAGAGAGTTACCTCACTCCGAAGTTCCATAGTTAGCTCCCAAGCTTTTCAAACAACTCAAACCGATGCCCAACGCTCCAAGACTAGTCAGTAAATGTGCAAATCCATAAGTATATACTCTAATACTCATTAAAATCAAATTTACAACAATTTCCAACTCCGTTCGAAAAGTTGATAAAATCACCCTCGGGCCTACATGCCCGGATTCCAAAAAATTTCGATGATAAACTTTACCATAATAACACGAACTCAAATATATAATTTATCTCAAATTCCATGTCCAATTTCGTGGTCAAAATTAAAAATATAAATTTCTAGGTTTTTCTTCAAAATCTCAAATTTCTATAAATTTTCATGCCTAAATCCATGTATAAACCTTGTATGTAACTCACAACTAGTAGAAATCGCTTACCTCATGCTTGATGATGAATCCCCTCTTCAAAAGCTCTAGTAATAACACAAGCCGTGTGAAAAATGGGTGAAATGAACCCAAACCCCGCTTTATAAACATTCTGCCTAGCCCAGGTACGCCCTTCTTCGCGTTCGCCACACGACCATCGCGAACGCGAAGGCCAGAATGCACTGCCTCCAATCTACTCATCGCGTTCATGTCACCTTGTCCGCGTTCGCGAAGGCTAAACTGCTCCAGGCCTCCGCTCCCTCTCTCTTCTTCGCGTTCGCGAAGGGTTTGTCAGCTACTACCTCGCGTTCGCATCCACTGCCTCGCGTTCACGAAGGCCAAATCCCACCAGCCTCAAAGTTTCTCTTTGCAAACGTGGGTCTCCCTTCGCGTTTGCGAATAAAGAATAGGGTTTAGGGTTTAGGGTTTTTTTTAGCTGAATCCACTAGAAATTGTGCCTAGGGCTGATTTTCATATATAATAAGCAAAGTACAACACAGGAGGGGGACATAAACCTGACCTCCAAAAATATGATACATGGACACCTGGTCATCACTACATGATAACCAGATGGATCCTGAGAGCTATGATGAGTTACACCTATACTGCTGTGCCAATTGGCTACCAAACAGTGATAGTCAACTAGATATACAAAATCAGAGTGAAGTAAACCTAGGTCAACTATACAAAAGATCACAAGAGAACCTAATTCTACTAAGAAAAAAAGTTGGAAGATCATCTTCCAAATACAGTAGATTCTACCTCTAATGAGAAGGTAGAAAGTCCCTATGATGTATTGCAAAATACATATGTTAGAGAAGGGAGATATCTTCAACCTTGCTTTGACATTGATGTCAAAGAAAGCATGGTTGAAGACAGAAGTCAAAAAAGTCCCTAAATTTGGGCTGAGTAACTGCTGCTGTCTAAAAGGTGTGACAGAAGAGTGTGAGCCTTGTCCTACCTCAGTTATGCCATTGAACCTAAGATCTGGATCCTGAGTTGGAGTCTTCTTATTGCTGAGAAGGTTGTTGTAATTTGTGGCCTCCTGTTGTTGGGGATTGAGAGTGACAATCTGCAGGTGAGCTAGGTTTGGGTCCTTAGGTTATGCCTGTTGTTGCCTTGCCTGGGTAGTGTAATTCTATGTATGGGTTTGCTGCATAGAAGCTGGGAACTGAGGAGCTAAGTGTTTGTGAGGGATCAGCTGGGATGTTGTTCCTGCTTCATATCTCCAGTGGTTGGGTGACTGATATATGTATGTGAGTAGTGTTGAGTAGTCCATGGTAAATTGATGCATTTTTAGTGGAATGAGCATCTGGGATGCTAATACCACACACTGGGAATGCACCAATTGACCAAGCTTACTCAGTGTACCTGCAAAACTGAACAAACTTGTTAGCACAGAAGGAGCATTGAAGCTCCTTCTTTTGAAAGGGGTACTCTGTTTCCAGGTTCTTGTGGATTTTTGATTCAGAGGTTGGGTGGGGGATGAGTATGGAAGGATATTCAATTGTGGATGCAGCTTGAGCTTTTTCTGGGCATCTACTGTCAGGTTCTTGTGTAAACTGAAGTAGAGTGTTTGGTTGCTGATGAGAAAAGGAGAATTTTCAGGTGAAAACCCCCATCAATACTGTCAATTGAGGTCATGTAGATTTGCATTATGGGATCAACTGAAGAGGGGTCATTGGTTCTGGTTCGTAGTCTACAGTTATCAACTACAGAGGATGGAGTGATGATCTCTACAGGTTCTGCAACTGTAACTGCAGCTGGAGTTGTTGCCTTCTTTTTGGATGAGATGAGTGTTTTTGTGGGTTTCTGTGTGTTGTGGCTACTGTTGAGGTGGCCTGTAAGTGTCAATTAGTATGTTTTCAGGAGAATGAGCATCAAGGATGCTAATACCACTCCAAGAAAACATATCAATTGAATGGCTACTGAACATGAATTGGAACCTGCAAAACAAAAGATAGAGTTAGAGAAAAAAATGAGCATTTCTGCTCAATTTTTGTGTTGCTGTTTTTTAGAGTTTCAGAGGTATGTGAATAGTTTGATTTCCAAATGGGGAGGTGTTCTCATAGGTTCTTGTGGGTTCTAGGAGCACTGGTAGGAAAGGAATGAAATAGCAGGGGAGATTCACATTTGTGAGGTGTGAACTGCATTCCCTCCTGATTTTTCCTACGTTTTTGGGAGAGTTTTTTGTGCTAGAAGTGCATATCTGGTAGCCTGGCATGATGTATGGTATGGAAGTAGGGGGTTGCTCTATGGAGGTGTGTGTGTGTGCTGAGTTTTGCATTGGACCAGTGATCATTCCCCAGCATGCTTAACAGAAATGCTGTGAGGAGCACACACTGAGGGAGGTCATTAGGCTATGTTTTCCAATACAGGAAGTATCTTCCTTCTCTCTATGACCTAAATCATTCCTTTGCTATGATTTCAGGATAATGAGCAGAAGTGCTAATACCACACCCTGAAATAATAGCAAAGGAAGGGGTAGTTCATAGGAGAGAAGCACCTGCAAAAGAACAAGCAAAGTTGGCTTGTTGATGCAGTTCCACAGATGGATGGAACTGGTGCTATTTGTGCTGCCATGTTTCATGTTGACTTGGACTATAGAGACTGCCCCATTGTATTGATCATGGTCAACCATAAATATTAGAACTGTCAAGGAGAAGATGGGGTGGAAAAATGACCCTGGTGGTCTTTTTGTGTCTGAATGCAGGAGTGCCCTGTTGATCAAGATTGATCTGGCCTCTTATGTGTGTTGGAAGATCCATTTGGTTATTATAGTGTGTCAATGAGGTAAGATCATGACTGAGCTTAGAGAGGGAATCTGCAGGACAATTGGCTTCTCTGAAAACATGTGAGTAAGTGATGTCCTCACATTGTTGGCTTAGAATTCTAATTTTCTGGAGATGCATGCTTAGAGACCATGGGGGTTCAGAGTTGGTAGTTAACCAAAGGATAAGAAGCTTAGAATCAGCTTCCAGATGGATTTTGGAGAAGCCATTTTCAATGCACCATTTGATGCCAATGTACGCTGCCTCTATTTCTGCTAAATTGTTAGTGCCCTCACCAAGGGGACTTGCAATTGCATGAATAAACTGACCTTGGTGCCCCTTATGATGATTCCTGCACCTATTTTCCCAGGATTGGCCAAGGCACTACCATCAGAGTTGATCTTGACATAACCAATTTTTGGTTTCAACCAGACAACCTGTTGCACATGGACATGGTGCTTTAGGCTTTCAGTGGCATGGAACATTTCTGCCCAATTGGGTGGCCATTTGGTATTGGCATGGGTTGATCTGAGGAGAAGAAGTACATCTGAAGTGATGGAGTATATTGTTCTTGTGATAGCTGATGTCTTCCCTCCATATTTGACAGCATACCTATTCTTCCACAAGTTCCAGCAAATTATAATTGGTAAGGTGTCTAGGAGCAATTTCTGCACTGCATTTTTCCTTGTTTGCAACCACCAGTTCATCAAGGTAATTCTTAGAGGTTGCATGGAGCTCTGAATGCCAACTGGTGCATTGAAGTATTTCCAGATGGATCTGGCAAAGTGTCCAGTGCTAAGGATATGTTCCACTATCTCAACAGCAGGTTTAATGCAGCAGACACATCTGTTCACACTGGGAGGCCCAAATCTGGCAACTCCGTCATCAGGGGTAGCTTGTTTCTGAGGTCCCTCCATAGACTAAATGACCACTTGAAGGAATGTGCTTGTGCCAAATCATTTTGTTAGTTAGAAGGACCTGTCTCTTTTCTCTGATAACAGACCAGGCAGATGCACATGAAAACACACCAGCACTGGTGGGGCTCCAGATTGCTATATCAAGGGAATGTGGGTTAATATGTATCTGAATTTGGAGGATGTGAGGTATCATGTGGATTGGGGCTATTTGGTTAAGTTTCTGAATATCCCACTGACCATCGCACCAGAAATAAGAGACTTTGACATTACCAGGTCGACCACCCCTGTCTCTAAAACTAGCAAAATGCCTAGTTCCCAGCCAATTGTCCCACCAGAAGCCAGTATTGCCTGAGTGAAGTCTCCATTGTATGTGATTCTCAGCTTCCTTCTTATTGATTATCATTCTTCTCCATGTTTGTGATTGCACAGAATCTTATTTTTTGGATATGGGATGTGATCTCTTGCAGTATTTGGCAAGAAGAAAGTCACTCCATAAGGTCTGCTTTGTCCTGAACAACCACCATTGCTTGTATTCCATAGCTTTGCAAACATCTTCAATGGATCTCAAGCCAATGCCACCTTCCTCCCTTGGATGGCATAATTTGTGCCATGAGACCCAATGATACTTGTTTCTTTCCTTGTCCATTCCCCAGAAAAAATTAGCTGCAAGTTATTCAATTTATCTGAGGACAGTCTTAGGAGGGGAGACTGCAGATAGCAAGTGTATTGGAAGTGACTGCAAAACATGTTTAATCAGAGTCACTCTACCACCATAGGATAGAAGTTTACCATGCCAACCTCTAATCTTACTGACAACCTTGGAAATCGGACAGTTAAAATAGATAATTCTTTTCCTTCCAGTGTAGATGGGGCATCCTAAATAAGTGATAGGAGAATCCTTTCTAGTGAAGCCTGTAACCTGCTGTATTCTCCTGTTGGTGTAGTGAAAAATAGATGGAGCAGTCATGAAATGACTTTTGTTTTTATTGATTTGTTGCCCAGAAACCTGCTCATAGTCTTGGAGGATCTTCATAATCTTCACCAGTGAAGTTCTGCCACCAGAGGTAAAGATGATCACATCATCTGCAAAGTTCAGATGTGTGACTTGAGGACCTCTCTTCTCCATATAAAGCCATTGAAGAACTGATCATATGAGAGGTTATTTAACATCCGTGATAGCAGTTCAACTCCCATAATGAATAGAGAAGGAGCCAATGGGTCACCTTGTTTAGGGCCCCTGGTAGAGTGGAAGAAACCACACCTATTTCCATTGACAATCACAGAATACCAGTTGTTGGACATTATTCTCCACACAATGTCAATAATCTTTTCACTGAAGCCCATTCTCCTCATCATGATGCAAGTGAAAGACCAAGATACCCTGTCATATACTTTTGCCATATCCAACTTGATCACTACATTGGCACCAATATTAGATTTTTTGATGCCCTGAACAATCTCTTGTGCCAACATAATGTTTTCAGAAATGCTTCTACCCTTAACAAAACCAGTCTGATTGTGAGTGATGATTTTAGGGAGAACAGGGGCAATTCTGGAAAAAATGACTTTGGAGATGATTTTGTTGAGGAAGTTGCTCAAGCTTATAGGTCTGAATTCAGATAGGGAATTAGGGAATTCAACTTTAGGTAGAAGCGCAGGACAAGCTTGGGTCATATATCTGGGCATTGACTGACCACAAAAGAATGCATTCACTACATTAAAAAGGTCATGTTTGATTATATCCCAACAATGTTGGAAGAACTTCCCATTAAGACCATCAGGACCTGCAGCACTGACAGGATTCATTAAAAAAACAATATGTTTGAGTTCCTCCATTGTTGGATCTTTGTTGAGGTTCTCATTGTCTACATCTGTAATCAAAGAAGGGATACAGGAAAGGAGGTCCTCCCTAATGACACTCCGTAAATCCAGTCCCCATCTTCATTTTTGATTTTATGAATGTATAGCTTTCTCCTTCTACCTCTAATTAAGCTGTGGAAGTATTTGGAGTTAGCATCAGCCTCCTTAAACCATTGGAGCTGAGTTTCTTGCTTCAGAACTGCCTCTTCAATTTTTAGAAATTTTACATACTGGGCAGTGAGTTCATGTGCAATTGCTCTGTCAGTTTCTTTGTTGGATTGAGCCCAAGTTTCCTCAGCTTTTCTGACTTTCTCTTCAAATTATTTGGCTTTGTGGAAGATGTCTCCATAATCTTGTCTGGACCACCTAGAGAGTGCAGTACACAGGGCCTTAATTTTCTAATGGAAGACCCACATAGGGTTACCAAAAACTTGTCTATTCCAGACTTCTTGAATAAGTGGTAAAAAGGTGTCATTATCAGTCCAGCAGTTCAAGAATTTGAAGTATTTGATAGCATTATCAGGTCTGACATGCATTTCCATGAGGAGGGGAGAATGATCTGATCTTGCAGAGGCAAGATGAGTGATAGTTGTAGCTGGATGAGATGCAAGCCAGTTGTCATTGACCAAACCTCTATCTAATCTCTTCCATACAATTGAACAAGGGCCTCTACCATTAGACCAAGTGTACCTAGGTCCATAATAACCCAAGTCAGTAAGACCACAATCCTCAATCATACTTAGAAATTCCATGCTTTTGTTGATTTGATAGGGGATGCCACCAATTTTCTCATCAATAGATGCTATGACTTTAAAATCTCCAATGACATACCATGGGGTAGAAGAAGACAGAGCTTTGGCCCTCAAACTATTCTAGAGTGGTCTTCTCAAAGCAATTTTGCATTTTGCATAGATGATGGTGAGCTGAAATGTGTCTGCAGCTTCAACATGTCTCAGCTCCACAGTTATTTATTGTTCATCATGATCAATAATAGTGCCAGAAAAATCTTGATCCCAGAAGATCCAGATTTTATTATTGATGTTTGAAGCTGAGTGTTGAATGGACATTTGGATTTTGTAGTGGTTAATATGGGAGGTATCCAGGAAAGGTTCCAGGACAGCAATGAAGGAAATTTTGTGGATTTGTTTTAATGTTTTGAGTCTCTCAATGTTACCGGAGGTTCTAATACCTCTAACATTCCATATGAGTGTACTAATCATTAAAATTGGGAGAGGGGTTTGAGTTGTGCTGGAGCAGTGGTATTCCCAGCTGCTTTATTTCTTGTGAGCCTTGGGGAAGGGTTGTATTTTCTGGGGGATAGGCCTTGTGAGCCAATGATGTCCTGTTGGTGATATTCACCATTGATGGCAAAAACCAGGAGGTCAAAATGTTGGTCATCATTAGAGGATTAACTCATCTCATTTCATTTCCTTCCTCATTGGCTCCACTCATTTCATCTTCAGAGAGGATAGGCCTATACTCATCAAATTCTGGGGAGTATTTGTTTAGAAGGCATTCTTCTAGAGGAGTAGATGCAAGAGCAGTAACTGGAGCATAACCTTTCTGAGCAACTGAAGCATTTCATGCATCACTGTTCTGGACATTATCATCCAAAAGAGGCTGAGATAATGAAGGATCAATAACAGCATCCTTGTAGACATGAGACCTCTCAGCCGAGGCAAGTTCTGGATTTCTTTTGATGTTAGCAACTGGACTCTGAAAAGGAGAAGGGGAGCAGGGGTTCTCATTGGGTTCATTGATACTTATCCCTGCAGTTTGCCTTCTCATGGCTTGCCTTTTCTTTTGACTTGGATCATTTTTGGATTTAGGGGGTTAAATGTTGAAATCAGATGCAACATAAGCTTTTCCTTTGATTAGTATTCTAAGCTCATCATTTTGCTGATCAGGAGGGTCTTCTTCAGAGCTGAGCATCTCCCAATTTCCATTTTCATGAGAGTGCTGAGCAGTATCATTCGCAGGTGTAGGAATAGAGGTAACAGGGGCTGGAAGGTCCATCCTATGGTCAACCAATTGTGTATTAGCACACTCATGCAAAACATGAGGAAACCCCTCCCCAACAGGTACCCCTTCCTGTCTAAATATAGGTATCTCCTGACAATCCTCCTTTCCTCCTTGAACTTCACAAACAGCAGAATTAAGAGGGGGAATAGAGGGACTGGCCTGATTTTGGGCACCAGAATCTACACTCCTCTCCAATTGAGCTGGAGGATTGATAGAGGTCATACCTGATGGTTGTGTGTGCAAATGCTGAACTTCATATGGTATAGTCTGTTGTTGCTGAGTGTTTGGCTGCTTGGAAATGTAGACTTGCTGCTGTCTCTTACTTTGTGTAGTCCCTTTAAAGTTCTTTTTTTTTTGTGTTTGCCATTCCTCAGCTGATATTTCAGCTATTGAACTTTGGTGTTCTGCTTCTTTTTTATGTTCTGTTGCCTTTGGTTTGTTAGTTTGGTCCTTCACATAATTTTTTGCTTTTCCTTGTTGTTTAGTGCGTTGGTGCTTCTTGCTTGATTCTGCTTTTTCTTGGGATTTCTTCTTGGTGTTAGGCTGTGAAGCTGTTGGTGCAGCTACTTCTTCTTCTTTTTTCCTCTAAATTTCAAGCTCCCTATGCTTGACAGGGCAAGCCTGGAATGAGTGTCCTAGGTGTCTGTAGTGGGTGCAATAGGAGGGAAGGTTGTCATATTGGACCTGAAGCCATTGACCATCCCCATTCACATCCTGATCTTCATCATAGCCTAGCCATACATGAGTTGGCCTTTCTTTAGTGAGGTCAGTCTGCATTTTAACTTTGACCACACTTCCCCTGGTTTTTTGAAATGAAGCTAGATCTAGGAATAAAGTTTTTCCAATTGGGGACAGTAAGGGAGAGAGTATCTCCATGTAGTAAAGGTGCCATGGTAGCTCAGGGATCATAACCCAAATAGGAACAACTGGAGAGTCCTCATTGGGTTTGAAGATGGGATTCCATGCTTCAATTCTCATCATCTGGCCTTGTATGTACATGTACTGCTTGGACAATACAGTGGAGTGATCATATTCATTGTCCAGATCAATGTAGACAGTTCTTGCATTGAAATGGGCAATTTTGACTCCACCTTTGAGCTCAATTTGAGCTACAAAACTTTTCCTGATCACTTCCATCCTAGGTATGGTATTTGCAAATTTTCCCACCACAGTGAATTTGCATATGTCAGCAAACTTCACCATATAGTCCTCCCTTCTAAAAATGACTGCGGGTTTGCCTTGTTTGGTAGTGATGACAGGAGGGGAAAATTCAATGGGAGCTATCTCTGCTTGATGTTTAGCTCTAAGCCTGGTGACATAGGAATGTGTGATTGTAGGAGGTGAGGGTGGGGGGTTACCTGATTGTTTGGACTTACTTTGGTTAGAATTGGACTGGGGAGTGATGGCACCATTTGGATTAGGTTGGGGGGTTGTTCTGTATTTTCCCGAGGTTTACTGTGGTTTTTTTGGTTTTTTCTTTGGGGGTTTGGTCTCTCAAAGTTAGAAGAAACCTTGAGAGGAGGAAAGTGAGATAGTGTACTATGATTTAGGGTAGCTGAGGGAGCCTAGTTACCTAAGTTGGATTGCATTGGTGCATCAAAAGTTGGGGAAACAGAGGTGGTACCTGGAGGCAGGATTTGATTATTTTGGTGAGGTGTTTCTTTGTGGTGATCAGCAATATAGGGAGGAATATTTGTTAAGACAGCAGGGGCTTGATCAACTTCACTTTGAACACTGAGGGAGGCTGCAGTATCATTGCTGATCAACTGAGGTGCTGAAGCTTTTGGTTGTGATGCTGTGACCTTATGATGATCATTTAGGTGGTTGTGATTAGTGGAATCATTGGTTGACATGTTAGGAGGAACCTCCAATTGGCCTGGACTCCTTTGATCACCTATAACCCCATCACCGACCAACTGTGGAATAGCTGGAGCCTTCAAAAAATCGGAGGGACCAATTTCTTCAGTGAATTGGTGAGAAACTTTGCAGTTATTCTCCTTATGAACTATAGAATGCTCTCCGATTAATGTATTATGCTGAGTTGACCTAGAATGGGCATTGGCATTTAGTCGAACACCTGTGAATGAATAGTGCTCAAAAGCCCCTTTTTTAATATTCGAGGAGATTGGCTCATTTAAAATGTGGTTTGAGGAGTTGGGAACAATCTCCTGAGGTGTAGAAATCGTTTGGCATTGGTTTTGGCCCATTTGGTTCACAGGAACACCATGGCCGGCCAACTGGTGCAGTTCTGAGCTTATCAGATGATCGTGATGCTCAATTCCTTTGATGGAATGACTTGAAACTTTGCAGGCATGGTCTTTAGATGTTGTTGAAGGATTACCAATGCTTGTTTGACTCCCAATTGGCTCAGAAATGAAGATGTCATTTTGTCGAACACCTTGTGCTGATGTACTCCCTAGAACCTTTGATTTCAAATTCGACGTGTGTGATTGATACCCATGTAAAATTGGAGGTGCATACATGTTATCCTCATCATGAGGAACAATTTGGTATCGAGTTTGACCCATTTGGATACCTGGAACACCTTGCCCGGCCATTTCTGACTCGCCGGAGATTTGCTATTCGTCGGAGAAGACGATTCCCACGGTGGAATTGTCTGAAAATTGGTGTTGGAGGTACGCCTTATGATGGAGATTAATCTCCACTATTTGGGATTACAAGATTTGACCCAGAATTGATCTGGGAAATGTCTGAAGCACCCAGGCGATTTTTTGCTACAGTGATCGCGTCGCCATTTTTGAGATCTGCAGCAGCTGGGTTGGAGTTTTGGAATGAAACTTGTTGGGGTGTGTTCGCCTTTGTAAGGGGCATCTTTTGGCGGTGCTCCGGTGGTTTTTCACCGCCAGACGGCGAAGCAGTGCTCATTTCTGTGCTGGCACTGTTCACTTTAGTCGCATGTACGGAGAGCGTTTGAAATTTTTTTTTGTGCGGTTGTGCAAATGAGGCGCGGATGGGATTTTTTTTTTAAGCAAATCCACTAGGCAGGTGCCTAGGGCTAGTTTTATTAATAATAAAAAAGAAAAAGAACCACATAGGAAGAGTACAAATAAGGGGGACAATAGCACCAGTAGTGTTGCCTCTATGCCTTGGCTATATAATCACTCCTCTGCGCCTCACATTGCCCTTATGGCAGCCTCATGTAGAGGAATCATGGTGTAGCTGCCGGCAAAGTCTCACGAGGGCATATAATCTCATAGCCATTTGGATATCTTTCCAAAGGCATAGGATTAGAGCAACATAAACTGGGCTAAACCTTACCTTACTAATCCTATTGAGGCAAATAAAAATAAAAAGCCTCACCTACTAACAAGCATGTAAGTAGAATGAACTAGCTAGAACTAGATATTCTACGATCATCACAGAGTTTATAACATACTCTATGATGATATTACATAGAACAATGCTAATGTGATGGTAGCATAAAAATATGTAGAAATAACAGTAATGTTCCCTCTTCCCTAATGTTGTGAAATCTTCAATTTGTATCTGTTTGTCTTCATCCTCTACCTTCTTTAAAATGTCTTCCAACTTCATGCTTTCTTCTTTGAACGATTGGACTTTGTGGATGTAGTTTGGATGGCCTGTCTTTGTTTGGAAACTCTCATTGGAAGTCGCTTACATTTGTATCTTCAGTCACCCTGCCGTCCCAACTTTTATCCCTTGTACGAGTCTTCTTACTTCTTCCACTATGCATCGGTGATAAATCACCTTTTCTTGCTGCCTCTGCCCGGCATTGATTTATAATATCATCTTCCTCACCTTCTTCATATGTATCTCTACCCACAATTACCGGATTTGGCATGTCATGATCAAGACCTTGTGTCACCATAGTGTTTCCTTCCTGCCTTCTAGCCAATGTTGCATTGTGTGATGATTGTTCTACATTTTTCAATTTGTTTCTGCTCCTACTCTCACGACCAGTGCTGCCAGTAACAACATTTAAAGAATTCACAGGTTTTGTGCTTATCATTGCATCCAATAACTTTTGATCCTCTGCTGAAATTACTGGAGTGGTTGTGATGATTTGCTGCTGCCCAGTTTCTAACGTTGCTGCTGCTTTTCGATCATCAGCAGAACTAGCATCTAAGGTATTTGGATTAGCTTTCTTTTGCTGAAGAATAGATATTGGTGTTGCTGCATTTTTGCTTGTAACATCAACTGGAACTATTTGCTTGGAAGGTGTTGCTGCACTATGGATTAAATTTCCATATTCTGTATTTCGATTGGCAGCAATGGGTGAGTTTTTAGGTATAAACACTGGAGCATTGATGTTCAACTTGCTCTTAGGAGATGCAGCTGGTGCCCCATCAGTTTTTGGCTCAAGATCTTCACCTGCACTCTCCTGATCTACTTCCTGATCATCATTTTTGGATAAGTATCCAGCACAGCCATCTAGCCAGTCTTCTTCATCATCCTCCTCACATTGATTAACCCACAACTTGGATTTTACATCCATGTCCCTCACATTGGCTTGTATAATATCGTTTTTATTTCCACTTGAAAGAATTAGTTGTCCAAATTCACCTTTAAACTCCCCAAACGACTAACAGATTGAGAAAGGACATCAAAAACGGAAGTGTTCAATGTGACCAACGGTTGTTTCACCAAGGTAGAGTTCATCATCATTTCCTTCTGGGTATCTTTAATGATTTGTTCTACATGAGGATTTGAAAAATGCAAAGTAGGTGCAGTTGTACTGTGAGCTTGAATGCCAATCATTTCAGGTCCCAAATTGTTCTTTGAGTTGTTTCGTCGAACACCCAAATTTTTTTCCAAATCGCTACTGCCTTGTTCTACTCGATCTTTGTTGGCCATTGGAACAAGTTGTTTGGACATCCCTCTGTCATTTAAACCACTTGCATTAATTTCAGGATCCCCAGCAGCAGCAAGAACTTGGAATGGATTTGAGCTGGAATCATTGTTAAGGTCATTACGTCGACCACCTGGATTCTGAGATTTTGGTGAAACCCCCTTCTTTGCAGGAGATTTCCTAGCTGTTACCACATTCCAATCTCCTTCCTTTTTGTCCATATCACTTCTTTTACCATCATCAACTACATTCCCAGTATTATTTTCCATTAATGTATTTTTATGCCCCGCTTTTTCATTCCTTGAAGTTTGGGCAACAACTGTTCTGTCAGTTTGTCTTGGGCTTTTTTGCTGCCAAGCTGGAGCTGGATTTTGAGAGTTAGCTCCAGTATCAACCTTGCCACCTGAAATATCTCCAACATCCACCATATCCTTACCTGCATTATGCTGATCTCCAGCTGTTCTCCTCTACTGTTTCATTCACATTATGAGCATTATAGTAACTCGATCTGTAGCAGCTGAAGCAGTAGCTTGAGTTATTGGTAAGCTTTCAACTGCACCATCAGCAAATTTTTCACCTCCCTCTTGATTTTGTCCTGCCTTATCCTTATCATTAACCTTCCCAGCTGACTGATTTTGTACATAACTAGCAGGAACAACACTTGCACGATTCACCACAGTATCATTGTCCATATTAACAATTTGTTTTCCTCCTTCTGTTGGCAATACATGTTCCTTTTGTTTTCCTGCTGCATTCTGCAATTGCACAGTCCTCTTTTTGTTAAGAAAATCCCTGGCATCACCCTGTAGTTTTTCAAATCTGTCCAGGCCCTCACTGTCTTTCCTATCAACAATCTCTTCCTTATTTTGTTCAATTCTCCAACGACATGATCTTTCATCGTGTCCTTAATGTTTGCAACATGAACAATATTTCGGAAGATTATCATAAACAATATCCTGATAATGTTCAATGATTTTTCCTGACTTTATATCACTAATCTGAATCCTAACTTTCTTAGGATGCTTATCCAATAGGTCTAACAATACCTTAACCCTAGCCGTACTTGGTCGCGTTCGATCTTGCGTCGATTTGTCCACAGCTAATGGCTTACCTACTGCTGCAGCTATTGACATTAACAATTTCTTTGCAAATAAATTTGCAGGAAGTTCAGGCATTGAAATCCAAACGACTGCCCTTGAAGTTTCTTCACGTGGATTAAATCCCATCGTCCATGGGAATGATCTATAGAAGAACTCATCACCCTTCGACTTAACATAACCTGTGGACCTTGAAAGAACCTGAACGAAATCTTCAAAAAGATCAAACCTTACCAATATATGTCGATACTCAAGCTGTCCAACGTTGCAATAACCTTTGACGTCAAATTGTTTTGGAAGGATCTGCCGCAAATCTTGAATATCTGGTTTTCCATATGAAAATTTCAGAACCACTGCTTGATGCAGTCCCTCCTCAATGGTGAATGAATTTACTTCGTCAACAGAGAATTCCACAGTAGGTTCTCTATGAACCATAACAACTGGACGCAACTCAATTTTCGGAATTGCGGCAGATTTTTGTGTAGTGATCTGGGGAGCGTAGGATGTTTTTGTAATCACGTTTGGAGCTGTTTGTTGATTGTTTTGAGTTGTCTCTCCCACAGCAAAAGGATGGGGAGAGCTCGCAGCAGCCATGGCTGCCAAGCACAAGAAAATCACCCAACTCTAGAGAGAGAAAGTAGAGAGAAGGGAGAGCGTCGCGGATGGGATTTAGGGTTTAGGGTTTAGGGTTTAAGGTTTTACCAACAACAGCAGCCCCAAAAAAGCTCAACTTGATCCGATACCATCCCGAAACACACCTGAGGCCCCTGGGACCCCGTCCAATCATACCAACCTATCCCAGAACATGACACGCTCGAGGCCTCAAATCACATCAAACAACGTCAAAATCACGAATCACACGCTAATTCGAGCTTAATTAACTTTAGAACTTCAAACTTCTACATTCGATACTGAAACCTATCAAATCACGTCCGATTGACCTAAAATTTTGCACACAAGTCACATTCAACATTATGGACCTACTCCAACTTCCGAAATAGGAATCCAACCCCGATATCATAAGTCCTCTCCTGGTCAAACTTCTTAAAAACCTTCAAATTTCTAACTCTCGCCAAATGACCCCAAAATGACCTACGGACCTCTAAATCCTCATCCGGACGCGCTCCCAATACCAAAATCACCATAAAGAGCTATTCTCATACTCGGAATCCCAAACAGACATCGATAATATTAAGATACACTTCCATCCCAAATTTATGAAATCCTTCCAAATGCCAACTTTCCACAATGGGCGCCAAAACGCTCCCGGGACATCCAAAACCCGATCCGAATATACACTCAAGTCCAAAATTATCACACGAACCTGTTGGAACCTTCAAATTCAGATTCCGAGGTCGTTTACTCAAGATCACACCTTAGTCAATTTCTCCAACTTAAACGCTTCCGAAATAAAACTTTTCTTT
>NC_031997.1:25134189-25144363 GCF_001879085.1 Nicotiana attenuata
AATACTGTTCATACTGAAGAGAGACTATTTACTAGAAAGAATACCACGGCAGGTATCTCCATTTAACAATTTTATTTTTTAATTATTAAAATTTTACTAATGATTTTAGATGATAGTCAAAAAGCTAGCCCGCACTAAATGATGAATTACGACCTGAAAGACACGCGGAAAGAACATAATTCCCGGTCTAGGGTTACAACTATTCTAATGGAAATTTAAATGGGTTAAGCAGTCTTCATCTAAAATCGTACCTCCGAGTCCTGTATATTTTTCCTTTTCAGGAAAAGGACAGCATGGAAGGAATAATCAAGTGCTCGAGATTTCATACTTCAAAGCCCAAACACTTGGGGGACTATATAATATACATATGATATATGTATAAAGAAGGCAAAGAAGACTGAAAACAATTAAAGTTCAAGTCAAGCCCAAAAGTCTACTCATCAAATGTCAAGTTCAGAGCAAAGTCACGAGCCAATAACACAAGTCTATCAAAAACCTTCATATAGATTTCGAAATCTTACGATGTCTAGGTTAAAGGCAGTATTTAGCCATGGGTCATATAGAAACCTTTGGATTTTCTTTCTTTTTTGTAAATCTATTGTAAGAAAACAGTTATGGAAAAGTACTAGAAGATATTTAAATACATATAAGATGTTATTTAAACTTGACAAAGTTCAAATGAAAACTTTATCAAAGTTATTTCCAGAAACATCTCTGTTCCTATTTCTTTTCCGTATGTTTACACCATTATGAAGTTGAGACGTCTTCTTCATTAAGTGTCATATATATAAAAGGGCCCTCTTTTATAAATTCATGTTTCATTCAAAGATGCATGAAGTTAATAAAGCATTTCTAAAAATGCAAAAAGTCAAAAGGGAAAGACAAAAACCCACGAATCAAAAAGCAAGACCTTGGACTTATAAAAACAAGGCAAAAAAAGTGAAACTGAAGCTCAAGAGAATTAAGTTGAAACGAAAACTTTATAATATTAAGTTTAGAGTAAGTATAAACTTAGTCATAAACTGATTGTCATTTTTTACAAAATGCCCCGAAAAAATATGGGGACTTGTCATCATCAAAAACTTAAACCCCAAATGGGACCAGGGGTAAAACCATAAATTCCACCAAGAAAGAAAAAAGAAAAAGGAGTCAAACTTCATAAAACTTTCACTGTGGAGCAGAAGAAGGGTCTGAAACAGCATCATCAGCAACAGAAGGCTCGATTAGGTCTGGAGGAGCTGGGACATCCACCGCACCAATATTAGCTTCAACATACTCAGGAGTATCAGCCATGGGAGAAGGAATACTTTGGCCTTGCTAAGTTTTCTCAATGGTTTCTTTTATCTTAGCTAATTCAGCATCCAAATTAAAACCCTATTGGCTAGCCTCCACAAGGGTATCATGGCGTGTGTTTAAAATAGCCCAACTCACTTCAACAGCTTCTTTATCTTCAAGAGCCTCATAATCTCTTTCCCATTGGTCAATTTCACTCTTGAGTTCTTCCTTTTCAGCCAAGGCAGTATCATAAGAAGATTGCACGATATCATTGATCCTAGTCAGAGAACTATGACTTTCCAGCTTGGATTTTTCAAATGGACCGATGAGGGGTTTCAACCACACGTCAGCTTGACTTGACTTCTTTAGAAGATTACCTCAGCAGGGACCTCAATGGTAATTTATTTCATCACTCTACCTCCACTTGAAGAACCAACTTCGGTTCGAGAAACATTAGTAGCTGGGGCTGTAGAGGAAGTCATAATAGCTTGAGGCGGAGCAGAAGCAGTAGCAGTAGAAACTCACAAAGAATGGTCCATGGGAACAGACGCGGGAAAGGAGGCAAGAGGTACTTCATCAGACACCAAATCAAAACTTTCACTATCAAACCCACGAGAAAAAAGTTGTTCATCAGAGCCACGAGCAGCCATAGGAATATCATCTTCTGAGCTCACTAAGGTGGCTTCAACAGACTCGTTCAAAGGGACAGAACGGGGAGGAGTAACTTCATCATCTAAAATAACGCGTCTTCTAATACGCGGCCTTTTAATCAAGGAACCCTCATCTCGTTCCTCTTCCTCTTCATAATCCTGGGGTTTGTCAGCTTTCCTTTTTGATGAAGAACTCAGAATAATCTCCTGAGCCCTTGCCAAAGAAAGCCTGGAAGTTGAGATAGAATTGGCACTTACCCCACGAATAGGAAACCTTGATAAAAAGAAGGGTCAAATACATTCTAAGTGAAGAATAAGAAAAAGGAAAAGCGGTAAAGCATTTACCATGAGTTTTAACCTTCCAACCAAACCTGTGAGAAAGGTTTTTCCAAGATCTACCTTCCATCAGAGCAACAGTCAACAATTTCTCTACCCAACCGCGGAAATTGGGAATCTCATCAACAGTTCCCATGGCTGCTAAAAAAAAGAGAAAAAGAGAAAGTTAGGCAGTCACGAGAAAAACAAACCCCTTAAAGTGAAAAAGAAGAAGAAAAAGTTGCAGAGGCAAACTTACGTGCAAAATTCCACTTTTCAGGGAATGGAGTATTTTCTTCACCTACTAACCTCACAGTAGGAGCAACAACAAATCTAGCATACCAGCCACGGTCCTTATCATCCTCAGGACTGACTAAAACTCTCTTACTCCTCGCTACTAAAGTAAAAATCCCATGTCGGAATAACTTAGTGGAGTAGAGGTGGATCAGATGAAAAAAGGTAAAAGGCAAATTAGCCAAGCTAGTTAAATGCCTTAGGCAAGCAACAACCCTCCAAACAATGGGGCCAATTTGTCCAAGACAAACATTGAAAAAATGAAAGAACTCAATGATAACAGGATCAATGGGAGGTTTAAAATTCAGTATAAAAGGATATGTATACACGAAAGAAAATCCAGTCATGTAGGATGTGATTCTTTGATTTGCATTAGGAATTATGATGGGGAAGTCAGTCTTCCAATGGCAATCTCTACGAACGACAGATATTAAACCTTTGGTAATTTGAGAAAGATAGACATCAGCACGATCAAGAGAGGACATAGAGGAAACCTGATTTCTAATTGATTCCCTATCAGAATAATAAGAAAGTTCAGAGGGGACAATTCCATCTACTAAGGGTTCATGAACTGGTTCATTGGAATCTCTGCTTTTAGAAGAAGACCTGTATGGAAGAGAACCCCTGGTTCTAGAAGAAGAAGGAGGAGTGGAACTAGGTAAAAATGAAGGCGAACCTCGAATGGAGCCTAAGCTACATAACCTACCTCCTCTTCTGCTCCTAGTTGGAGCAAGAGGAAGTTCATCTACAATAAGAACTTTACGAGGATCAGGATTTGAAGAAGACGTGGCTGAATAAGGAAGAAGACAAGAATGAATATTCAAAGTTAAGAAACTTTTATGAGAAAGACAAGACGAAGGTTATATTTATACTCAGAAGCAACCATCAAACAAAAAAGGTAATAATGGGGGAGTCATAATGAAAACTGTCACTTCGTGGTTGGTGCAACCGCAAAAAAGCCCTAAAAGACGCTGAAGAGTTGCAGACTCAATTAAAGGACGCCACGTGTCACGAACATTAAATGGAAGTGACATATAAAGCGTCAGTTCTGAAGAAGGTATAATGGCGGCAAAAATTCCCGCTTTAATGAGATCCACTTCCCAAATATTCAATTGATTGAATAAATGGCAAGTGGGGGGACTATCTGTATTGGGAAAATCAAGTTAATATATTGAATTAATTATGTGATGATATACCAAGACACGTGGATCAATAAAAGAGTGACAGCTGGCAAAAGATAGCTGAAGAGGCACGAGCTTTGACAGGCACGGGCAGAGATTCAAGAAAGACATGAGAAGAACAGTTACTCGAGCCTCTTGGTAATATGAAAAGACATCAGAGGAATGAATCTGGATAGCAAAAAGTGCAAATACGTATTACCCGCAATTAATGAACATCAATGATGGAAAACGTTATAGAATCTTCACGAAACAGTTACGATTACCAATTATAACGTTATATTAAATGTTATTAATTGCTCATAATGGCTCTATTATGAGAGGAAAGGAAACGTATTATTGAGAGATAGCTATAAAAGGAGAGATATAACACTTGTAAAGACACACAATATTATTGGAATACACTGATTTACTTTGCTTTCTTTTTACTCAGCTATCAATCATCTCAATTCTTCTTATTTATTTCCAATCTGATTATCAGTAATCCGAGTTCTTCTAAAAAATACGCTTTGACCCGAATTCCCTATTTTCTGGTTAAACAGTACTCGAGATTACTTTTTTAGTCTAATTATATTACCAAAGTGCTTGGTCCTGTTCAACAAAAGTGCTTCCGCCAGTAAATCTGAATCTATCCAAACCACTTGGCTTGTCTCCTTCTACTCTGCACTCTACAGCCAAAAATAATAGAAGAGCCTGGATTTTCTGTTGAAATAGGGATTATGGAGAACCGGAGAAAGATGGAAAGGTACATGTTTACTTGATATTTTTATGCTATATGTCTGAGAATACAACATAGTATTAAGTTTCTCCATTGTATGTTTGTTTACTTTACAAGGTTTTTTGGATTAGCCATGTTGTCACCTTTAGTTGGTTAGTTTAGTCATTCTTCTTTTTGGTTTCCTATGAGCCATGATGATTATGATTCAACTGAAGCCTGAGATGAACTTTTAATTTCTTTATTTGCTTTGGTGTAAACGTTGATTTTCAAAGAAAAGTTCTTTCTACTTTTAAAGTTTGGGGCTTGGATGTTAAATGGGTTTGGCGTAAGAAAATTTCTTTTGTTTCTATCCCAGAAAGGTGGCAATTGATTTTATTCTGGCAATTTACCCTGTGAATGATGAGATATATTATACTATGTAAGAAGTTGCTTTCGCCCGGCCTATGAAAATAATATTAACTAATTATTGTAGGTAGTTGAATTGACATTTTCGTTGTAGTAAACATGTGCCCATTAGTATTGTAAACTTTCAATTACCAGACAACTCCTTGAGCATCTCTTGACCTCTAAATGTTATGCAATACTTACGTTGGTTCCACTATTCATAAAGTTTCTTAAATAGTTTTTAGATAAAACATTGATGATGCTCTTTGCCTATTCGCTGGTGAAGGTTGAGTAGTCCTTGCAGGCAAAGGGCTACAAATTAGTTTAGATGGTGCTTGTGAATAACTATCTCAATTACTTTTATTGAGTACGTCGTACTTTTATCCAAGTTGTTATTCACATTATCACTAACTCTTTTTGCCCTAATTGTTTCTAGTGGCAGGACTATCTAAATGTTAAAATGAACGATAATTTGAGATGATCAAAGATGGATTGGCATAAACTCTTTGAATATTTATTTGTGTCTATTTAGTTTAGTGACTCAAGTTATGTAATGAAATTTGTATAATTGTATAATTTTTATTTGCGTAAACCTTTTAACGATCTATTTAGTTTGTGTCACGACCCGGATTTTCCACCCTCGAGAGTCGTGATGGCGCCTACTGATGAGAGCTAGGCAAGCCAACCCTTAACTACCTTTAGCATTAACCAATTTACTACTTTTAACAATTATCAGTAATATCATGAAAACAACGGAATAAAGTACATAAGCGGAAGTCTTATATTAAAGAAACTGAACAACAATGCGGAAACTCAACATAAATCTCTACCCAAGAACTGGTGTCACATACTCACGAACTACTAGGAGTTCTAAATACAACCGTTTGAAAGAAAATATAACTGTTTGTCTCGAAATACATGAGATAACAGACTGAAATAAAAGATAAAAGAGACGCAGGGCCTGCCGACGCCTGCAAGGCTACCTCGGTGTCTCGCTGGACTGAAGGCTAACTCCCGCGCTACTGCAGCTGCTGTCCAACACCTAGATCTATGCAAAAGAGCACAGAGTGTAGCATCAGCACAACCGACCCCATGTGCTGGTAAGTGTCTGCCTAACCCCGGCGAGGTAGTGACGAGGCTAGTACCAGACTCCAAACAAATCTGTGCAGTTATATAATATATTGCAGAAAATAAACAAGTAATGAGCAGTTATAAGGGGAGGGGGTACATGCTTCGGGGAAAAACAATTCAACTTAGCAGAAACTGAATTAAATACGAAGGAACAGTACAATGTCCAAAACAATATGATAGCACTACTGTTGCAGCGCGCAACCCGACCCGTTCGTATAAATATAACTGTTGCGGCGTGCAACCCGATCCACTAATTATAATATACACTTGTTGCGGCGTGTAACCCGATCCAATACAATATATGTTGCGGCGTGCAACCCGACCCAATACAATATATAATGCGGCGTGCAACCCAACCCAATACAATATATGTTGTGGCGTGCAACCCGACCCAATACAATATATATTGCGGCGTGCAACCCGTTCCAAATATACATAGCCTACAGAAATCATAACCACAAACCTCGGTAGAGGATCAATCACAAAATACTCTATCCCGGCAAGGGAACTCAACAGTACAAGTATACTCATCCCGGCAAGGGAGAACCAGCTATAACCAATCTCAATTCGGATTTTAGCATTTCTATTATCACTATTTCTAACTCATAGTTAACTTCCGCAAAGAAAATAAGCTAAACCTTGCTCAACAACAAGTCCACTTACTATTTCATCCATAGTATTCAAGAACACAACAAATGTCAATTTAGGACTCACGGTCATGCTCGACACCGACGTATAGATACTCGTCACCATGCCTATACGTCGTACTCCACAAGAAACACATAACAAATATGACTCAACTCCTAATCCCTCAAGCTATGGCTAAACCGAACACTTACCTCGATGCTTTGACTTCAACTCAAACCTCAATTATAGCTTTACCCCTCGATTCCACCACCAATCCGCTCGAATCTAGTCACAAGTTACTTAATTACATCAATAAACGCTAAATGAATCAATTTGAATGCATAAAAATGAATTTCCCAACGTTTTTCCCAAAAATTCCAAAATCGCCCCCGGGCCCACGTGGTCAAAACCCGAGGTTCGAACCAAAACCCGGCTACCCATTCCCCCACGAACCCAAATATATGATTTGTTTTGAAATCGGACCTCAAATTGAGGTCCAAATCCCCAATTTTAGAAAAACCTAAGTTCTACCCAAAACCCCCATTTTCTCCCATGAAAATCTTTGATTTTAAATTGAAAACATGTTAAATGATGTTAATGATTGAAAGAAATAAGTAAAAATTGACTTGCAAATGATTTGGAAGAAAACTTGTTCTTGAAAAATCGCCCAAGAAGTTTGTGTGTTGAAAGAACGTTGAAAATGGTTCAAAATTCGGCTAAGTGTAAAATATGCAGGTTGCAGATATGGGAATTGCGAACTGGGGTTCGTAATTGCGAACCCCGTCATGTTATGGGAATTGCGAAGTTTTGTTCGCATTTGCGAACATTGGATAGAAATGAAGGCATCGCAATTGCAACAAAGATGTCGCATTTGCGAAACACCTGCCTCCGCATTTGCGAGCCACTATGTCGCATTTGCGACTGGCTCAGCATCACATTTGCGAACCAGATGGTCGCATTTGCGACCCAACTACAGGATCTCCTATCTCGCATTTTCGATCACAGGCTTGCATTTGCGAGCTCCCATTTGCGAGACCTTCTTCGCAAATGCGAAGATACAAGAACTGAAATACCGGATTTTCACAAAGGTTAAAAATGCATCCATGGCCTATCCAATACTCACCCGAGCCCTCGGGGCTCCAAACCAAACATACACACAACCTCAAAAACATCCTACGGACTTATTCGTGCGATCAAATCTCTAATATAACATCATATACATCGAATTAAGCCTCAAAATCCATGATTTCTTCCAAGTTTCACAAAACATCAAATTTTCCATTTTAAGTCCGAAACACGTCAAACTACTTCAACCAAACTTTACAGAAAGTGCTTAAACCATATATAAGACCTGTACTAGGCGCCGGAACCGAAATACGGGCCCGATACCATCACCTTCTAATCAAATTTCATTTCCAATTTTCTTAATTATTTTCAGAAAACAATTTTACTCAAAAATTCATTTCTCGGGCTTGGGTCCTCCGAATTCGATTCCGGGCATACGCCCAAGTCCCATATTTTCCTACGGACCCTCCGGGACCGTCAAATCACGGGTCTTGGTCCGTTTACCCAAAATATTGACCAAAGTCAAATTTATTCATTTTAATATCAAAACTTAGCATTTTTCACAGAAATTCATATTTAAACTTTCCGGCTATGCGCCCGGACTGCGCACGCAAATCGAGGCAACCCGAAATGAGGTTTTCAAGACCTCGGAAGTACAAAATGGGTAAGGAAACAGGTGATGACCCTTTGGGTCGTCACATTCTCCACCTCTAAAACAACAGTTCGTCCTCGAACGGACAAAAGAAAGAAGTACCTGAGTCGGGAAAAAGATGAGGATAACGGCTCCGCATATCGGACTCGGACTCCCAGGTCGATGCCTCAGGAGGCTGACCTCTCCAGTGAACACGAACAGAACGAAAACTCTTGGATCTCAACTGAGGAACCTGCTGGTCTAGAATAGCTACCGGCTCCTCCTCATAAGACAAGTCCTTGTCCAACTGAACAGTGTTGAAATCTAACACGTGGGCTAGATCGCGGTGATACCTCCGAAGCATGGACACATGAAACACTGGATGCACTGCTGATAAGCTCAGGGGCAAAGCAAGTCTATAAGCCACCTCTCCCACTCGATCAAGAATCTCAAACGGACCAATGAAAGTAGGGCTAAGCTTGCCCTTCTTCCCAAACCTCATTACGCCCTTCATAGGCGACACTCGGAGCAATACCCGCTCACCAACCATAAATGCCACATCTCGAACCTTGCGGTCCGCATAACTCTTTTGCCTAGACTGAGCTGAACGAAGCCTATCCTGAATGATCTTGACCTTGTCCAAAGCCTCCTGAACCAGATCCGTACCCAACAACCGAGCCTCTCCCAGCTCAAACCATCCAACCGGAGACCGACACCGCCTACCATATAAGGCCTCATAAGGAGCCATCTGAATGCTCGACTGGTAGCTGTTGTTGTAGGCAAACTTCGCTAAAGGCAAGAACTGATCCCACAAACCTCCAAAGTCAATAACACAAGCTCGGAGCATATCCTCCAAAATCTGAATAGTCCGCTCTGACTGACCGTCCGTCTGGGGATGAAATGTTGTGCTCAACTCGACCCGTGTGCCCAACTCTCGCTGAACTGCTCTCCAGAAGCGCGAGGTAAACTGTATGCCCCGGTCCGAAATGATAGATACGGGCACACCATGAAGGCGAACAATCTCCCGAATGTAGATCTCAGCCAACCACTCAGAAGAATAGGAGACTGCCACAGGAATGAAATGTGCTGACTTGGTCAGCCTATCAACAATAACCCATATCGCATCGAACTTCTTCCGAGTCAGCGGAAGTCCAGTAATAAAGTCCATAGTAATCTGCTCCCACTTCCACTCGGGAAGCTCAATCCTCTGAAATAAACCACCAGGCCTCTGATGCTCGTACTTAACCTGCTGACAATTCAAACAACGAGCCACATATGCTATGATATCCTTCTTCATCCTACGCCACCAATAATGCTGCCGCAAATCCTGATACATCTTCGCGGCGCCCGGATGAATAGAGTACTGGGAGCTATGGGCCTCCTCCAAAATCAACTCTCGGAGCCCATCCACATTACGCACACATACTCGACCCTGCAATCTCAAAACTCCATCATCATCTAAGGTAACATGCCTGGCACCTCCGCGCTGCACCGTGTCTCTAAGGACACACAAATGGGGATCATCATACTGCCGATCACGGATACGCTCCAATAACGAAGAACGAGCGACCGTGCAAGCTAACACACGATTGGGCTCAGAAACATCCAGTCTCACGAACTGATTGGCTAACGCCTGAACATCCAAAGCAAGCGGCCTCTCACCGACCGGAATATAAGCAAGACTGCCCATACTGGCTGACTTCCTACTCAATGCATCGGCCACAATATTGGCCTTCCCCGGATGATATAGAATGGTGATGTCATAATCCTTCAACAACTCCAACCACCTCCTCTGCCTCATATTCAACTCCTTTTGCTTGAACAAATACTGAAGACTCTTGTGATCCGTGAACACCTCACATGCCACGCCATACAGATAATGCCTCCAAATCTTCAATGCGTGAAC
>NC_031997.1:25144388-25164138 GCF_001879085.1 Nicotiana attenuata
GTGAACTGCTCCCAGGTCAAGGCTGGAGATCCTGCTGGTCTAGCTAAACAATAATCCCTCCACCAAGTCTTGGCGGACCCAGACAAGCAAAATGTAGCGAAATCAACCCCATTGGTCTCAACAATACCCATGTTCTGAAGAACCTCGTGGCAGCTGTCCAAATAATCCTGAGGATCCTCGGTAGATGCACCGCTGAAAGTAGTAGTGAAGAGCTTGGTGAACCTATCCAACCTCCATAAAGCATCGGCAGACATAGCTGCCCCATCACCAGCCTGGGCTACCACACCCGGCTGAGCTGCTCCAACTGGCTGAACTGCTGGAGTCTGAATCGGGGGAACTCCCTGCTCCGGAGTACGAGTAGCAGGAGTCTGGGCCCTTCCTCTAGCCTGAGAGACGGCTGGTGCTACAGGAAGCAAGCCTGCTCGGGTAACACTCTCCATGAGACCCACGAATCGGACCAGAGCGTCCTGAAGAACTAGGGTAGCAATAAACCCCTCTGGGACCTGAGCTGGGCCCACCGGAACTGCTGGGGATGGGGTCGGAACCTCCTCGTCAAAGTCAACCTGAGGCTCCGCCACTGGTGCTGCTGCTCGGGGCTGGGCTCTGCCCCTGCCTCGGCCTCTAGCACGGCCTCGGCCTTGCCCTCTGCCCCTAGTAGGAGCTGCCTGGGGCTCGGACTGCTGATTAGTAGATGAGGAAGCGCGTGTTCTCGCCATATGCGAAAGAACAGAGTAGAAATTCAATTAGCGTTGAGAAACCAAACCGCACGACAAGAAAGAAAAAATGTGAGACTTTTCCTAACTCGGTAGCCTCTGGGGCTAAATACAGACGTCTCCGAACCGATCCCTCAGACTCTACTAAGCTTGTCCGTGAGTTGTGAGACCTATGCAACCTAGAGCTCTGATACCAACTTGTCACGACCCGGATTTCCCACCCTCGGGAGTCGTGATGGCGCCTACTGATGAGAGCTAGGCAAGCTAACCCTTAACTACCTTTAGCATTAACCAATTTACTACTTTTTAAAATTATCAGTAATATCATGAAAACAGCGGAATAAAGTAAATAAGCGGAAGTCATAGATTAAAGAAACCGAACAACAATGCAGAAACTCAACATAAATCTCTACCCAAGAACTGGTGTCACATACTCACGAACTACTAGGGGTGCTAAATACAACCGTTTGAAAGAAAATGTAACTGTTTGTCTCGAAATACATGAGATAACAGACTGAAATAAAAGATAGAAGAGACGCCGGGCATGCGGACGCCTGTAAGGCTACCTCGGTGTCTCGCTGGACTGAAGGCTAACTCCCGCGCTGCTGTCCAACACCTGGATCTGTGCAAAAGAGCACAGAGTGTAGCATCAGCACAACCGACCCCATGTGCTGGTAAGTGTCTGGCCTAACCCCGGCGAGGTAGTGACGAGGCTAGTACCAAACTCCAGACAAATCTGTGCAGTTATATAATATATTGCAGAAAATAAACAAGTAATGAGCAGTTATTAGGGGAGGGAGTACATGCTTCGGGGAAAAACAATTCAACTTAGCAGAAACTGAATTAAATACGAAGGAACAATACAATGTCCAAAATAATATGATAGCATTACTGTTGCGGCGCGCAACCCGATCCATTCGTATAAATATAACTGTTGCGGCGTGCAACCCGATCCACTAATTATAATATACACCTGTTGCGGCGTGCAACCCGATCCAATACAATATATGTTGCGGCGTGCAACCCGACCCAATACAATATATGTTGCGTCGTGCAACCTGACCCAATACAATATATGTTGCGGCGTGCAACCCGACCCAATACAATATATGTTGCGGCGTGCAATCCGTTCCAAATATACATAGCTTACAGAAATCATAACCACAAACCTCGGTAAAGGATCAATCACAAAATACTCTATCCCGGGAAGGGAACTCAACAGTACAAGTATACTCATCCTGGCAAGGGAGAACCAGCTATAACCAGCTATAGTTGGCGGTGACTTCACCTCAAACCTCAATTATAGCTTTACCCCTCGATTTCACCGCCAATCCGCTCGAATCTAGTCACAAGTTACTTAATTACATCAATAAACGCTAAATGAATCAATTTGAATGCATAAAAATGAATTTCCCAAAGTTTTGCCCAAAAATTCCAAAATCGCCCCCGGGCCCACGTGGTCAAAGCCCGAGGTTTGAACCAAAACCCGGCTACCCATTCCCCCACGAACCCAAATATATGATTTGTTTTGAAATCGGACCTCAAATTGAGGTCCAAATCCCCAATTTTAGAAAAACCTAAGTTCTACCCAAAACCCTCATTTTCTCCCATGAAAATCTTTGATTTTAAGTTGAAAACATGTTAAATAATGTTAATGATTGAAAGAAATGAGTAAAAATTGACTTACGAATGATTTGGAAGAAAACTTGTTCTTGAAAAATCGCCCAAGAAGTTTTTGTGTTGAAAGAATGTTGAAAATGGTTCAAAATTCGGCTAAGTGTAAAATATATAGGTTGCAGATATGGGATTTGCGAACTGGGGTTCGCAATTGCGAACCCCGACCTGTTATGGGAATTGCGAAGTTTTGTTCGCATTTGCGAACATTGGACAGAAATAAAGGCATCGCATTTGCGACAAAGATGTCGCATTTGCGAAACACCTGCCTCCGCATTTGCGAGCCACTATGTCGCATTTGCGACTGGCTCAGCATCGCATTTGCGAACCATATGGTCGCATTTGTGACCCAACTACAGGATCTCCTATCTCGCATTTGCGATCACAGGCTCGCATTTGCGAGCTCGCATTTGCGAGACCTTCTTCGCAAATGCGAAGATACCAGAACTGAAATGCCAGATTTTCACAAAGGTTAAAAATGCATCCGTGGCCTATCCAGAACTCACCTGAGCCCTCGGGGCTCCAAACCAAACATACACACAACCTCAAAAACATCCTACGGACTTATTCGTGCGATCAAATCGCTAATATAACATCATATACATCGAATTAAGCCTCAAAATCCATGATTTCTTCCAAGTTTCACAAAACATCAAATTTTCCATTTTAAGTCCGAAACACGTCAAACGACGTCCGTTTTCAACCAAACTTTACAGAAAGTGCTTAAACCATATATAAGACTTGTACCGGGCGCCGGAACGAAAATACGGGCGCGACACCATCACCTTCTAATCAAATTTTATTTCCAATTTTCTTAATTATTTTCAGAAAATAATTTTACTCAAAAATTTATTTCTCGGGCTTGGGACCTCGGAATTCGATTCCGGGCATACGCCCAAGTGCCATATTTTCCTACGGTCCCTCCGGGACCGTCAAATTATGGGTCCGGGTCCATTTACCCAAAATGTTGACCGAAGTCAAATTTATTCATTTTAATATCAAAACTTAGCATTTTTCACAGAAATTCATATTTAAACTTTCCGGATACGCGCCCGGACTGTGCACGCAAATCGAGGCGACCCAAAATGAGGTTTTCAAGGCCTCGGAAGTACAAAATGGGTAAGAAAACAGGTGATGACCCTTTGGGTCGTCACAGTTTGTGACTCAACTTTATGTAAGAATAATTTTGTATAAAATAGCTTGCTCTATACTATTTAATTTGGTGGCATCAGTTATAATGTTTAAACACAAGTTCCGCAGCATAAAGGTTGTCCAGAAATCTCTGTTGAAAGCCTAGCTAGAATAGAAGCAAATTATTCGATCTAAGCCCTCATGCGCGCGTACAACCCTAGCTAGCATTCTAATATTTCGTTTCAAGAACATAAGGATCACTTGAGCAACATTATTTTATTTGTTGTTAGACTTTATCAGCTTTTAATTAATTAGATGGAAGACTGCATTATGGCAAGAAAACATAAGTAGATATGTGGGCCCAGTGGTGTCATACTGCCAATAAATGTGACATAGTGCAGTAAGTAGTCGTGCCGCATCTAAACGTGACTTCAAACACCACTCCACCTAGTGGTCAGTATTACACCTTTTTATTGATGGAGTATATCCTAGTTGAAATCAGAAAAAAGAAAAACACAAATATGTCCAGGGCCCATTGACGGTTACTATATACTGTGTGACCTCCTTCTCTCCTGATCATTCCCCAAAAACACCTCTCTCATGCTCAGAAACCCAAAAACCTCTCCCACTCTATATGGAAAATCAAGAATGGAAGATAACCAAAATCAACAACACAATGAAAACCAGCAAAACCAAAATCATCCATACTTGTGTGTTCATTGTCATGATAAGGAGTTTCTTCTTCTCTCGGGAATCCAGGCCCACAACGCGAACCTTCACCGGCAGAATCACTTCAGATGTGATCATCCTCATTAGGAAAATTGTTTACTACCCGATTGACCTTGCAAGGCACAAAGAGGCCGCACACGGTCAACCTGTCTAAGGTTCTAGTAAGAACATAAATCTCCAATCAGATCTTTTCTATCTTCAATTTCAAATTCCATCTTATTCTTTGATACTCCATTTTTTAGTCTTTTGTGAGTTAATCAATGAAAAAATCAACCACCAATAAAACAGTTGATTCGTCAGAAGATCCTAGGTACCACTTGGCCTTTGGACATACTAATTGGATTAACAGTTATACATTAGGTGTCGTCCTATCTTTTTATTTGCATTCCCTAGGGTTACTAAAGAAGTCCAAGATCCAAAGTTTCTCTTATGTATGCCTCTTCTTCACTCTTTTTTGTGATAAGCAATATGCCAGCTTCAGTCTTGGACAATCGTGACAGTTAATACCCCACTTTTTTAGTCATGAATCCTGTCAATGGTTATATTTTTTTCTATGGTGACTTTGATACCAAGATTACCTATAATGATATAGTTTTTGGGTAAGTTAATGATTCTGCTAAATTTTAAAAAAACTCAAATCTTTACTAATGCAACTTTTGGTGCCTTGCCTAGGAGTTATAGTGATTGGATTGCTAACACTGTTATGAATGATCTTGCTTCTGATCATTCTATAAAATTTTCAGTAAATTTAAATGAAAAAGTTCATATAAATCATCATGAGCTATAACGTAGCTCAAATTATTGAAAACTACAAGTCTCTCGTGAAGATTTGAAAATTGAGTTCTTGCAAGATAGCAAGATTAGAATGCTAGCAGTTAAGATATATGTGAGGTACTTTTGCAGAAACCAAGTTGTGAATTAGAGAAAGTGTTGGGGATATAAAGACAAATATCGATAGATTTAGTGTTTTAGATAATCTTTTTGTTTACTTTTATTTGTCAATTTTATTGTCGAATTTCATGAACATATGAAGAAGAAAATATTGTGTTCCAATTATTATATGCTTCTTTTGCTTTATATGATATGCAAAATACTAACAAGGGTGTCTCAATAAAATTGGTACCTAAAATCAAATTTTGATAAAAAGCCCTTAAATATTATAATAGTATTTATATTTTTATACACACATGGGGGAAATTAGTGTCTCCTTTTTGTTTATTATTATTGTTGTTTAATGGGCAGTAGTTATTTTTTTATAGGGAGTGTAGTATTCTTACAATACATAAAGCCTTTAACTTTATATAATAATATTATAAACTATATTGATAAGGGTTAGTTTATATTAATACGATGTTAGCCATGTGTTTGTAATACGTTACCTTGGATCTTGTTATAAAAAAATTTATTTGCGAATATAAAAATTTAAATAGTTTAATTCAAAGTTGAAAATATTTCTATTATTAAAAAGTAGACAGTCTTCATGCTTTTTTTTAAAGTTTTTGAGGCCTCAACATTTTGGGGGCATACATATATTTGCAAGGCCCTACGCTTGCCCCCCCCCCCCCTTGAGCCCCTGAATTCTGACTACACATATCTATAGCGAATGGGAAAACAGGCCAACTGCTTTTAATTAGTTTAAAATTTCAGAAAAAAATAAAGGATTAGTTACCTCCTATAGCAAAGGTTGATACCTTATTTATTTTAAATAAATACCATTTTAAAAAATTATATTCTATAACTACCTTTTAATTTTTATATCCAAATACCTATTTATGGTCACCTCCTACCCTTAAGCCATAAAATACGCTGCCCTCTCTCTCATAAAATACGCTGCCTCTCTGGCTTGACCCTAATGAAGGCAACGAAATCTCCATGGCTAACTCCAGTATGTTTCTTCTTCTTCTTCTTCCTTTCCGATTTTGATTGTTTTCTTCTTCCAGTATGTTTCTTCTTCTTCTTACTTTCCATGGCAAGGAATTTTTTGGGACTTTAACTTCTTGGAAATTTCTTCTTCAGTGGGTGCTAGCAATTTCTTTCGATTTGCTGCCAGCGGGTGCTAGCCAAATTCAGTTCTGGGACTTTAACTTCTTCATATGCGTTACGGATGCTAGCAATTTCTTCTTCTGCGATCTTTCTCGTTTTCTTCTTCTTTCTCTGATCGCTTCTTATGAATCATGGTCGAAATCCGATGGGTCGTCGGAAAATCGTCGACTAAAATAGGTCGTCTGAAGTTTGCGGTTGAGCAATTTGAAGATTATGTTAACTTTTTTTTAAGAGCATTTCAATGTATCTCGCTGTATTTCTATGTAGTTCATTGTATTCACTATCTTTTTTCTCATTGTAATTCAATGTATCTCGTTGTATTTTATATATTTCATTGTATTCAGTGTCTTTTTTTCTCATTGTATTTCAATGTATCCCGTTGTATTCTATGTATTTTATTGTATTCACTGTCTCGCTATATGCCATGAATGTATTCATCTGTTTTTTTTAATTAATATAATTTATGTATTCAAATATATTTATATAATTTCTTTGAAGATTGCTATATTTTTGGGGTATTTTTCGGTTGAGAATCTTTTTGTATAACTGAAAAATACAAAATTTATGTGTAATAATTGAGTTTGTTGAGTTATATTAGGAGTCTATTATGTTAATTGATTCACTTTCCGTTTTAAAAACAGTTTAATCCCCTATTTCGTGTCGTGAATACCGTCGATTACAGTCGAATACAATAATCTGTCCGACTGTAATCCCATGTTTCACTCCATGAATACAGTCGAATATATTCGAATACAACAACTGATTAGCTGGACTTCTATAATGACCCGATCGGTCGTTTTGAGCTTTTGCACTTTTCTCGCCAGTTCTCGGGCATGACTTGCCCCATGTAGTGTATTATGACTTATGTAAATCGTTGGTTTTGGTTTTCAGGGTGATCAGAATGAATTTGGAAGAACAGTTCTCAGTTTGAAGCTTGAAATTTAAAAGGTTTGACCAAGATTTGACTTGTTAGTATATGATCTCGGATTGGAATTTTTAGGACTTGGTTAGCTCCGTTAGGTAATTTGGGACTTAGGAGCGTGATCGGAATGTGTTTTGGAGGTCCGGAGTAGATTTAGGCTTGAATTGGCGAAATTGAGTTTTTGGCATTTTCCGGTTGATAGGTGAGATTTTGATATAGGGGTCGGAATGGAATTCCGAGAGTTGCAGTAGTTCCGTTGTGTCATTTGGAATGTGTGTGCAAAATTTCAAGTCATTCGGACGTGGTTTGGTTGGGTTTTTTATAAAAAGCGTAATTTAGAAGATTTTGAAATTCTTAGGCTTGAATCCGATGCGAATTTGGTGTTGTGATGTTGTTTTGAGCGTTTCGAAGGTTGGAACAAGTTCGAATGATAGTATGGGATATGTTGGCATGTTTGGTTGAGGTCCCGGTGGCCTCGGGTGAGTTTCGGGTGGTTAAACAGACTATTTCATGCTTTGGAAAAGTTCCAGATTTTTGAGCTTCAGCTCTTCACCAGAAAATTTCTTATGCGAGGAGTCGAGTTTGGAAGCCCATATATTGCAATCTATAAGGAATCAGAAAAATTGCAAAACATGAAAGTTGTAGCTCTTGCATTCTAGTTTCAATAAAGTTAGACCATTCATGATGTGGACATTTTATCAGAAAGTTATGGTCGATTGAAGATGGCTGGTGGAGCAGTTTCGACAGAATTTTCGGATGCATGGAGCCGACTTTAGAAGCTCATATCTCGGAATATAAAAAGAGTTATATGGTGTAAAACCTATCAAATGAAAGATCTTCGAGTCTAGTTTCTAAATCTCTAAACCGTTTGTCATTTGGATATTTCCACAAGGAGTTATGGGCGTTTTAACAAGGTGTACAGCAGGGGAAAATGGTAAGAGGATGTACAACCTGCACAGCGCAAGGTACAACTCGATGAAGCCTGGGTAGATTGTTTTAAACACGAGTTTAGCCCATTTCTTTCATTTGGCGTGGACGATTTTGGAGAGCTCAAGGAGGGATTTTCACCAAGCAACACTAGGTAAGTGATTTCTTCCTATTTTTGAGTTAAATATGTGATCTTACATGGATTTAGACATGAAAATCAGTAGAAAAAGGTGGAGTTAGGGCTTGAGATTATGAGACCTTCTAGGGATGATTTGAGGGGTCAAACGAACTCCGATTTTCGAGTTCTTTATATGTACGGATTTTGATTGATTTCGGGTTTTGTGCTTAAATTCGATATTTTTCAACTGGAATTCATTCGTTTAGCATAATATAATGATAAAAATCTGAACTTGGTAGATTTGTAGCACTCGGAAGTCGTTTCGAAGGGCAAAGGCATTGCAAGCTAGATTCGGGCCGGATTGAGGTGAGTAATGATTTTAAATGCTGTCCTAAGGGTATGAAACCCCGAAATTTCACAGCGTACGGCTATGTTGAGGTGACTTACACGCTAGATGACAAGCGTGGGGTAGAGCACCGCTGGGTATTGTGACTTAGTCCATCCCGAATGATTAATTCACTGCGTATTTGATAGTTAATTGTTTAATATTATTATATTTTGGGCTAAATGCCATATGTGGGCTTTGTGCCAGCTGTTTGAACCTTAGATGATTTTTAAATGATATTTTCCTCACTTATTGATTTCATACTGGTGCTCAGTCATACTATATTTTACTATTCTAAAGACTCAGCCGTATTATTCTATTTTAAACACAATAAATGATATTTTCAAAGGTATTTGAGCTGAGCTTCATATTTTACTGTGGCCCGAGGGGCTTATGAGATTCTGACTAAGTAAGGCCAAGGGACTGTGTTGTGAGGATAAATTTGGGTCGGGCTGCACGCCGCAGCAGTGATACATTGATTATGATAATGAGGCCGAGGGCCTGAGATTGTACGCCACGAGGTGGCTTGAGATTGATATGAGGCCGAGAGCCTATTTATGATGCCACGAGATGGCTTGATTATGCGGTTGGGCAATATGGGGCCCCTCCCGGAGTCTGTACACCCCTAGTGAGGGCCGGTACCCATTGTGATTTGAGATATAGCCCGAGGGGCTGGTATTGTTCTGTGATATTGCCCGAGGGGCTGATTCTGTTGTTACTGTGCCTGAGGGGCAGTTATTATGTGTTTACTTTTTAGCTGTTTTCCTGCATATTGTTTAACTGTTTTAAGAGATGTTTATGAAATTTCACTACTTTATTATAATTACTGATTTGCTATGCCTCTTGTAGCTTAATGTTGTGCCTTACGTGGTTTATATTACTCAGTCTTCATTTATTTTTATTACTCACTGAGTTGGAAGTACTCAGTTTACTCCTTGCACCCTTGTGTGTAGATTCGGGCGCTACAGGTTCTGCTCCTGAGGGTTGATAGTTCCAGAAGGTCTTCAGAGATTTACTAGGTAGCTGCTGGGCGATTCGCAGCCCAGTGCATTCTCCCTCTATTTCAGTTTTCTTTTGATTCAGTTATGTAGTAGTGGATTAGACTCTAGACTATTAGTGTTTTTTTAGATGCTCATGACTGGTGACACCCCGATGTAGGGCTGTGTTAGTTTATTTTATTTCTGCAACTTATATTGCTATTTTTAGGATTATTTATATTAAAGACCTTGGTTTATTATTTTAACTGCTTAAGGTGAATTAGTAGTGTGTCGGCTGGCCTTGTCTTCACGAGAGGTGCCATCACGACCGGGTTTGGGTTTAGGGTCGTGACAAGTTGGTATCAGAGCCAGGTTACATAGGTCTCACGAGTCATGAGCAGGTTTATTAGAGTCTCGCGGATCGGTACGGAGACGTCTGTATTTATCCTCGAGAGGCTGCAGAACCTTTAAGAAAAACTTCACATTCTTGAAATCTTATCGTGCGTCCTTGATTCAGCTTGAAAAGTAACTCTTGAAATTCCTTCCACGCGTTCGTATGCGCGCATGAGCGCTCAGTATTATATGTGCATTGATGGCTTGTGATTCCCTGATCGAGGGGCGAGATGTGATCTCTGTGTGTTTGACGTTGGGCCAGTATGGAGGACTTGAGGCCGGATTGTTACCTATAGCTTGAGCACTGAGGTGCTGATTATGTGAGCCGTGTTTTTGAACTTATATATTCGGTAGTGCCCCTATTAGTGGAAGTGATGGCTGGATAGTTACGTGATGAGTGTGATGTGACTGCGAGATGTATTCATATGATTTAGAAGCGACGGGAAGGGTCTGCTGGAGAATAGATGAACTATTAGGTGCTTGATTTCCATCTTGATTCGAGGTATAGCCCCGAGTTATGGGTGTGTGAAGAACCTTTTCATGTTTCCTAGTTGGGAGTGAAGTAAATTTCATGTTCCGGTATGAGTTCAGACTCAAGAAGATCAAGCGACTGCGTAACGTTTATGACTTTGGAAGGTATAAAGAAATGTTAGTTTGAGGCAAAACAGGTGGTTTATCTCCTGCGGAGTGTTCGGAAGTTGTGTGATCCTTACGTTGTCTGTTAGAAGATCCCATTTTAAAGTGAAATATAGGTGTTGAAATTTAAATTTGGGGTCGCTTAAGAGAGTGGGTTTAACTGTTGCGAGAGTGAATGCGAGATTTGTAGAAGATTTAAAGTACTAGATGGTATGTGTTTCACGAGCTGATGAAGGATTGAGTTTAATCTCACTATGGTATTGTGGCAGCAATAGAGTATATGCATTATGAGTTACTGTGTGTGTTTTGGTATGACTTCGAGCCAAGTGGGGGAGTCTGCTATTGAGTTGTTGATTGCATGGTTATGTGCTATGTTGGTTCCAGTTTGAGGTGTACTGGTGAATCAGTTATGGCCTACGGAGATTGAGACCGAGGATGGCTCAAGTAAAAATTCTTGGCAAAGGTTATAGTATGCTTCATAGGTGTGTGAGAATTCACGGAATGTCTTGAGTTGTTGTTGGTAAGGAATGCTCGGTGCATAGAGCAGGAAGTTGCTTGGTTGTATTGGGATGAGGTTACATTCTGCGGTGTCGGAGTGCTAATGAGGCACGGGTTGTTCGATTCATTTGATCAGGCTAATTGAAGCTTGAGTAGAGTGGATGACTCTAGAGAATGGTTCTAATGCGTTTAAGGTTTTACATGTAATAATTGGAGATTTTCAGGTGTATAATTTGGCTAGAAACTGAGGTTTGCATTGGAGGGTGTCAAGACTTGTTTCATTTCTATATCAATTATGGGATTCTTATATCGGTATTGGGAAGGTAATGGTTCCAGATTCGCAAGAAGTCTCTTCGGGGTAGGTATTTTGAACATGGTGCTTTTTGAAACATTTAAGAGAGTACTCAGCGGCTTGTGAGCCTTAGATGGTGTGGCTTTATGCTTGGGTCTCGTGTGGTAAGTATGGGTTGAGGAATTGTGGTGCTACAGCAAGAGGGAGTATCAAGTCGAAGGTAAATCAGAAGGAAACTCGGATAGATGGGGTAGCTTGGTAGTAGGCCGAATCGGTACGGTAAGGATATGATTAGTTCTTTGGGAGCTTAGGTAATGAGTTTCTACAAGTGTTTCATGGAAACTCTTGAGTGATAGTAGCCTGCGTAGTTTGGTTGAGTTAGAAGGATTCAGACCCGACGGTTTATGTGACGACCCAAAGGGGTCATCACTTGTTTTCTTACCCATTCTATACTTCCGAGGCCTTGAAAACCTCATCTAGGGTTGCCTCGATTTGCGTGCGCGTCCGGACGCGTAGCCGGAAAGCTTAAATGTGAATTATGTGAGAAAAATGCTAAATTTCGATATTAAATTGAATAAAATTGACTTCGGTCAATATTTTTGGGTAAACGGACCCGGACCCATGATTTGACGGTCCCGGAGGGTCCGTAGGAAAATATGGGACTTGGGCGTATGCCCGGAATCGAATTCCGAGGTCCCAAGTCCGAGAAATGAATTTTTGTGCGAAATTGTTTTTTAGAAATAACTAAGGAAATTGGAAATAAAATTTGATTAGAAGACTATGGTATCGGGCCCGTATTTTGGTTCCGGCGCCCGGTACAGGTCTTATATATGATTTAAGCACTTTTTGTAAAGTTTGGTTGAAAACAGACGTCGTTTGACGTGTTTCGGACTTAAAATGGGAATTTGATGTTTTATGAAAATTTGGAAGAAATCATGAGTTTTGAGGCTTGATTCAATGTATATGATGTTATTTTGGCGATTTGATCGCACGAATAAGTCCGTAGGATGTTTTTGAAGTTGTGTGCATATTTGGTTTGGAGCCCCGAGGGCTCGGGTAAGTTTTGGATAGGTGTCGGATTGCATTTTTGAACCTTGTAAAATCTGGTATGTTTCCTTCTGTGATCTTCGCATTTGCGAAGATATGCCTCGCAATTGCGAGCTCGCAAATGCGAGCATTTTGATCACGCCCAACTATGCCTTATAAAAAGGACAATGCGGTCGTTGCAAATATAATCCGGTTTACAAGTCTGGAGTCGAATCCCACAGAGAACTAAGGTTTAGCTACAACTGTTCACTATCACCAAGAAGACAAGCTTGAACAATTCCTAACTTATAGATATTAAGATTCTTGTGTTTAACTACTTAACTAACAAATTAAAATAGTGAATTAACAACTAAAGATATTGAGGGTTAGAGAAAAGATTAAGGAGGTCTAGAGTTATGATTTCCCCAATTGTCGGAATCCTTCCCGCTATGTCTTCTATAATTTCGCCTAAGTATTCTCTACCGATCATGAGCACTCATATTACCGTAAATCTCTCCCAAGTAATTACGACAATTTACTAGACGCACTCTCCCGAGCTACGCTAGCTGGCTTTTAATACAGCTCACTTCAGATCGCACCCAAGGCTTCGTTATCCCTAATCCCACCTTTAAACCCTCTGTTATTGATCCCTCATATACTCTGGGAGTGGTGTTGTTCAATAATTACCTAAATATGCACTCTCTCCCGAGTTATGCATACTAAATAGGCACAGCTAATTGAGAGCTCTTCAACCAACCACAATATAAACGTAGTTAAACAAATAGAGAAAAGCTATGGCTCAATTATATAAAAACATAACAAGAATTTATCCTACAAAAGGTTCTATCAAAACTCTAGATAACAAATTAGCTATTCATAATAGTATGTAAAACTACAATACTAAAAGTCATAACCAACAATGAAAAATAGGAGGAGGAAGGAAAAAACTCGTAGAAGAATTCTCCGCCTTGCTCCCAATGTGTTCTTGCCTCCAAGGGTGTTGTCTAACCCTAAAGTAGTGTCTCACCGCCTCCTTAGGTCTAATTTGTGTCCAAAATATGTCCTCCCTTGTTCTTGGCCGGCCTCCTTTGTTTAATATAGGGTTTAGGACTTAAAATCCCATATTTTGCACTTTAGTCCCTGAAATTTTCGCTTCCTGCCGCGGTCGCGGTGGAACCGCGGCCAAACATGCCCTCTGATTCTTCAGTTGTCCGCGACCATCTTCTACCGCGGTTCTGCCGCGGTCGCGGCAAAACCGCGGTTTTTCACCCTGTTCCGTTTGGAATTTGGAAAAACGTAAAACATGAAAGTTGTAGCCCTTTGAGTTAGCTTTCCAACCATATATTGTGGAGCCCAAATGGAGTTCTGAGCAAAAAGTTATGTCTATTTTACTAGACAGTGCGCAATATGCCTCCTCAAGTCTTCGTTCGTACTTAATTATCAAATTTGACCCCCGAACACGATCCCGGCTTAATTCCTTGAGCTTTTACTCAGACTTCAAAGCTTCAAATCACTTAAATTCATTCCATAACATCTATATAGCTCGGAATCACACCTACAAGGCATAAAACACACAATTAGTGCAAAACACTAGCGATTAAAGCGCAAACTCAATTAAAGTGCAGTAAATTCGAGTGTAATAAGCGACTAAAATATGCAATTATAGCCTATCATCAACACCCCACACTTAAACCATTGCTCGTCCTCGAGCAATCAAACTACACTTTTTTTATAGACACGACCTTTTTAAACAATTCTCCTAACTCATCACACCAAGAGTATTTAAAATAGACTAAGCACAAAAGCGTAACATCTTCACCTCAAGATTTGACTCACAAGTACCACACGTTATTCACAACTCACCCACTTACTCTAATATAGAGGTCACTGACATTACCTTTCCTTCATGAATCAAGTGCCCTCACACAACAAAAGAGAGTAGTTCCACACAATAAAATTTAAGAACACTTAGGAACTCAAGATAGAAAGAATTCACTCACTCTCAGAAATAACATTCATATGCCACAAAAGATGCACCATAAGCTTGCCCGTAGTGTACTACTCCACTAATCGAGCTCATTCAATCTTGGATCAATTAGGACTTTATTTGGTTGTAATGTAGGCTACGGGACGGGTAGGATACATTTAGATATAAGAGTGACTACACCTCCCTAAGCACTTTAATACATATACTTTAACATTCAAACCCCATACTTATGTCAAACCAAAACTCCACCTTCACATCAATGTATATTACCCCATTCTTCTTTAAGCACACTTACATCAAGAGCCACCACTTATCAAGGAATTTTTTTTTCACAAGAATCCAACTATTTTTTTTTTCAATTCAAGTAGCTCTTACTTTTTCAAAACAGTGCACCTTTCTCCTTATTTCATTAGTTCCACTCAAAAGCCAAACCAACCACCCCACACTTTAACTTTTACAAAGTTCATAAATAATTCAAGTGCTCATGAGAGGTTACAATGGTTCAAATAGATGGTTAATTCGAACAAATGGGTAAGGCTTGTAATGTGGTTGCCAAAGAAACAGGATTACAGGCTCAAAGGGGTTAACTACGATACATAATAATTAGGCGGGTAAAATATACATATCTGGCTCAACAAAGAAATGCCTATATCACTTCCTAGACTGAATAAAACTACTATTTCGCTTTGCAAACACACGGGGCAAGTTCTAGGCATCAAATGCAATGCACAGAATATCACAAAACCTTACACACACATGGCACATAACTCACTCAGGATTGGATTCATCAAGACACCCTAGTCAGAGCAGTTAAGCAAATTTAAGATCATACAATTTAAGGTACTTATACAAGAGTCAAAAACTGAGCCTAAGCGTCACAGCCAAAGTACTCACTATTCTCAAGGCATAACAAAGTCAAGAGATATTGCTTCATTTCAAAACAAAACACAATGGCTCCTATTCCCAAAAAAAAAACTAACTACACCCGGTTCAAATAAAACCCTTGGAAAAGAACCGTGGTTTAAAGAAAAACCAAGGGGTAATTGCTACACTACCTAACAAAACAAAAAATCTTTTTGGTATTTTCTTTAGACTTACTTCCCTCAAGAAAACTGTCTAGAAGATCCGTCATCAGGAAAAGTCCAATCTTTTAAAAAAAAAAACACAGCTAAAGTAGCATGAAAAATCACCCAGACAATCTCCTCACCCCACACTTAAAATTGTGCATTGTCCCCAATGCACACCCATACATACAAGAGGGTAAAAGAAACTCCCTGGTAGGCCAAAGGCCGAAGCACTAGCAGTTCATGGGGTACTCAGACTTCTCCCAAGCTTGGTCCTTCGTGTGGGTACCTCACACTTAGTTCCAACCATTTGGTTTGCTGATGCATCCTTCCAATACCTTTGCTTTCCATGCTCCTAGAAAATAAAAAAATTGACACTACAAAAATAATACAATTAAAAAAAAAAAAAAAAAAAAATAAATAAAAGAAAGCAATAAAGCTGGGTTGCCTCCCAACAAGCGCTTGATTTAACGTCGCGGCACGACGTGAATCACTTTCTGCCTCCACTTTGAACTTATGAATCGGACCCCAAGTTTTGATTCTGCTCTATGATCATGCTCCTGGGGTGGTGGAACGAATCTGACTGGCCCAATAAAATAATGTAGTATTCTGCACTTCTTGGCCTTTATATGAGGTGTGTAATCCCGACTTTCTGGCAAGAAGAATTCCAGAATGTAAGCACTTTGTTCCTCATTCCTTGACTCCTCAAATGGCTAGGACGACTCTATTTCCATATCATCATCTAAACACAATGTGGAAAAATGCTTGGAGTGAGGACCCATGCGCTCAACTACATGAACATTGGGACTATCTACATTCTCAACACTAATGACAATAGAGTCAACTAAATATGTATCCTCAATATCCTTGGTTGACTCTAGTATCTCTTCTACAACATCGACATCCTCAAAATCTAGTGTGATTGATTGTTGGTGTTCTACTCTAGCCTCCTCCTCTAGCTCATCAATTATTGTATCTAATTCACGCTCTTCATGGATACTATTCACAATATTGGCTTGTTGAGCATTAAAAACTTCAACCAGTCATGTGAACTTTCAAGTTGTGAATAGTTTCCTCCTGCCTTTCTATCCGCAGTAGTAAATTACTCTGTTGTTCCAAAATGCACTTTAACATATCTTCGAGCTTCTTTAGGTCAGCTTCCCTAGGTTCTTTGTTCCTATTAACTTCACCAGAAAAAGAAGAACCATCAAAGTAAGGGGTTGGGCGAAGGTAAGAAATATAAGCACAACCGTGAAAGTGACCATCTTGACCACCACACATATCACACACATTCCACACATAAGATTGAGCTGGTGCACAAAACTCGCTCTCAGGAATATTTTGATAAGTTTGCCCTGGGTGGTTTCCTTCACAATATGCATAAGGAGGATCAAAAGTAGAATTACCAACAACAAAATTCTCATAATTCCATGATGTCATGTTTCTCAAATAAACAAATAAAACTAAAATTAAAAAAATTAAAAAAATCAAATAATAAAATAAAAGTTCAAACTTGAAACCTAGCAATATGTACACCTACAACTACACCGTTAGTTCCCCGGCAACGGCGCCAAAATTTGATCACGCCCAACTATGCCTTATAAAAAGGACAATGCGGTCGTTGCAAATATAATCCGGTTTACAAGTCTGGAGTCGAATCCCACAGAGAACTAAGGTTTAGCTACAGATGTTCACTATCACCAAGAAGACAAGCTTGAACAATTCCTAACTTATAGATATTAAGATTCTTGTGTTTAACTACTTAACTAACAAATTAAAATAGTGAATTAATAACTAAAGATATTGAGGGTTAGAGAAAAGATTAAGGAGGTCTAGAGTTATGATTTCCCCAATTGTCGGAATCCTTCCCGCTATGTCTTCTATAATTTCGCCTAAGTATTCTCTACCGATCATGAGCACTCATATTACCGTAAATCTCTCCCGAGTAATTACGACAATTTACTAGACGCACTCTCCCGAGCTACGCTAGCTGACTTTTAATACAGCTCACTTCAGATCGCACCCAAGGCTTCGTTATCCCTAATCCCACCTTTAAACCTTCGGTTATTGATCCCTCATATACTCTGGGAGTGGTGTTGTTCAATAATTACCTAAATATGCACTCTCTCCCGAGTTATGCATACTAAATAGGCACAGCTAATTGAGAGCTCTTCAACCAACCACAATATAAACGTAGTTGAACAAATAGAGAAAAGCTAAGGCTCTACTATATAAAAACATAACAAGAATTTATCCTACAAAAGGTTCTATCAAAACTCTAGATAACAAATTAGCTATTCCTAATAGTATGTAAAACTACAATACTAAAAGTCATAACCAACAATGAAAAAAATAGGAAGAGGAAGGAAAAAACTCGTAGAAGAATTCTCCGCCTTGCTCCCAATGTGTTCTTGCCTCCAAGGGTGTTGTCTAACCCTAAAGTAGTGTCTCTCCGCCTCCTTAGGTCTAATTTGTGTCCAAAATATGTCCTCCCCTTGTTCTTGGACGGCCTCCTTTGTTTAATATAGGGTTTAGGACTTAAAATTTTGATATTTTGATATTAAATTGAATAAAATTGACTTCGGTCAACATTTTTGGGTAAACGGACCTGGACCCATGATTTGACGGTCCCGGAGGGTCCGTAGGAAAATATGGGACTTGGACGTATGCCCGGAATCGAATTCCGAGGTCCCAAGTCCGAGAAATGAATTTTAGTGCGAAATTATTTTCTGGAAATAACTAAGGAAATTGGAAATGAAATTTGATTAGAAGATTATGGTATCGGGCCCGTATTTTAGTTCCGGCGCCTGGTACAAGTCTTATATATGATTTAAGCACTTTCCGTAAAGTTTGGTTGAAAACGGACGTCGTTTGACGTGTTTTGGACTTAAAATGGGAATTTGATGTTTTATAAAAATTTGGAAGAAATAATGAGTTTTGAGGCTTGATTCGATGTATTTGATGTTATTTTGGCGATCTGATCGCACGGATAAGTCCGTAGGATGTTTTTGAGGTTGTGTGCATATTTGGTTTGGAGCCCCGAGGGCTCGGGTGAGTTTTGGATAGGTGTCGGATTGCATTTTTGAACCTTGTAAAATCTGGTATGTTTCCTTCTGTGATCTTGGCATTTGCGAAGATATGCCTCGCAACTGCGAGCTCGCAAATGCGAGCATTTTCATCGCAATTGCGAAGCCTTGGGCCTGGGCATATGATCGCAAATGCGAATGAGGGATTTCTGGGCACTGATCGCAAATGCGATCCTTGTGCTCGCAAATGCGAAAGTAGGCCGATCGCAAATGCGATCTTTATGTTCGCAAATGCGAAATCTGGCAAAATAGTAAGGGTTCGCAAATGCGAACCCAGCTTCGCATTTCCCACATTTGGTCGGGGTTCGCAATTGCGAACCCCAGTTCGCAATTCCCATATCTGAGGCCCAGCAAATTTCATACTTAGTCGAATTTTCACTATTTTTCACCGTTCTTTCAAGACCCAAACCCCATAGGCGATTTTTCAAGGACAAAACTTCTTCCAAATCACTTGTAAGTCGATTTTTACTTAATTCTTTCAATCATTTACATCATTTAACATGTTTTCCACTTAAAATCAAGGAATTTCATGGGTGAAATTGGGGGTTTGGGGTAGAACCTAGGTTTTTCTAAAATTGGGGATTTGGACCTCAATTTGAGGTCCGATTTCAAAATAAATCATATATTTGGGTTCGTGGGGAAATAGGTAACCGGATTTTGTTTCGAACCTCGGGTTTTGACCACGTTGGCCTGAGGGGCATTTTGGTTATTTTACCTAAATTCGCGTCTTAGCTTTAAATTAAATAGTAGAATTAGTTGCTTGAGATGTTATTTACGAGATGTAATTGAAATGAATAGATTTGGGCATTTGGAGTCAGATACTCGTGGCAAAAGTGTGGTTTCAAGTTGAATTTGGAGCCGGTTTGAGGTAAGTGGCTTGTCTAACCTTGTGTGGGGGACTTCTTCCCCTTAGGACATGATAATTGATATTTGAATGCCTCGTACGTGAGGTGACGAGCGCGTACTTGAGCTAATTGTTGGAAATCTATTTTTACTTGAAGTATTTAAATTGAGTTTTCTTGCTTATCTGTTTATTTTAAATTGCAAGTTTATCCTATGCTAGTCTAGAGGAACATGTTTATTTGACTTATTTGTCTAAGTGCTTAAACTGTCTTTTTTGTACTCCGTGCAGTATGTTAGGCTAGGATT